>NC_091745.1:4891223-5081223 GCF_043380555.1 Nothobranchius furzeri | reverse complement strand
TCTGGCTCAGCTCTCCTTTCACCACGACAGACTGTCACATTTTGTTGTGGAATTGCGTTGCATTCTACGGTGAGTACTGTATTAAAGGCCTCATGTGTGAAATCCATTGAAATCATGACGAAAAATGCGACTCTTTAGCACCAAGCAGTTCAGAGAAATAATTGCAGCTACGGTGGCTCACTCATGAGCTTGATAGTATAATCATTTTCCAATCTCTCTAGCCCAACCCACACAAAACAAATAACTACTCTACCAGTTAAAAAAAAAAAGCTTTTTTAAATTATGACTGTTTTACCGACCTACCAGTCTTGAAGGAAGCAAGCTAGTTCTGTCAGATCTTGAAGCATGATTCACACACGGAGGAGGGGTTACGTCAGCCGGGAGGTCAGGTGTTGTGAGAAATTGCGTTCCCCTGAAATGTTCTGTCCCCCGTGTCGGGAAGTTGCACTTCAGGCAATCTTCGCAACATTTGTGATCGACTTTTACGCGAAAATTATGTAATGTAATGTTATGTAATAATGCCGTGCTTGTGATGTTTTTATATCTATGCGTCCTCCTAAAAACAATAAAAAGGTACAGTAAAAACATTCCTGTTCACTCTTTACAAGCTTATTTATCGTTTTGGAAAGTTATGTAAAAGGATGTAATCTCACTCTGTTTAACCATCTTTTATTTGAGGTTGTTCAGTCCTCATAATAGACAAAAAGTTCTGTGAATTTGGAAATGTTTGCTCTTGACCACCTAAGGGAAACAGAATATTACAGGCAACATAATTTCCCACAACACCTGTTTCACGTGGATGAGAGCAGCTTTGTAAACAAGCTTGTTACCAGCTAACAGACATGGAAAAAGAAAGAAAACAATCTTTTATGGAGCAATCCCGGCTAGCACATGGCTGGCGAAGGAGCCAGGGACACATCATGGAGATCTGACTTTTAGTCACTGCCCACGGCGTGAGCCACGGCTGGCGAGCCCGATACACGCCGTGTATGCTGTGAGTAAATACAGATTACCAGCTGAAGGAGACCCACGTCCCAGGTTAACATTTGAGAAGAAGCCCTCGGAGAAGCACGTCATCTCTGTAACACGTGGAGAAATACATAGCCGTTAGTAAAGTGTTTGTGGAGATGAAGTAAACAATGCTTATTTAGCTACCGGCTAGCGGACGAGCGCTGGGATGTGTTGGGAGAGACGGCAGGCTGCAGGAATGAACAGAACAAACGCACAAAAGAGAGAAGAGCTGAGTTGAAGGACTTTGGAACTGACATGTTGGGACTGGATCAGGAGTTCTGGTATGAGGAAAAGACAAATGAGCAACTTGAGGTGAGCAAGGGAGTCGGGGGGAGGGGGGACACCACTCGGACGATGGTGTCCAGCTAATAGCGGGCAAAGCTCTTAGTGGCTTACTAGTGTTGGACATGATGGCGACCTGACAAATTTTATGTGTCTTTCGATTTCATTGTTTATTATTCAAACTAACAAGTACAGCAACGATGTTAGTTGAATTAGAAGACTCCAGGCTTCCAGGCAGGGCGCACTGCTGCCCTCTGCTGGTTCTTTCAGGCTACAGTCATAGTCCATAGTCCTTCTTGCCTACCAAAAACACTACACAAGATACCCAAGCACTGTTTGGATGCATCCAAACTGGGCAACTACAGTCACTGAGATCTCCACCTTCTCCAGCAAAACACAACACACTCCAGTGAGATCTGGACTTCACTGAGACATAACTAAGGCCTCCGTGCACAGCACATCTCCTCTCAATAGGCTGACTGCTGACGGCCTCTCGGACCAACCACAAACTTATGTTTTGCCAAGCAACCTCTTTAGACATTTTCACATAACAGAACTTCTTTTCTTGTTTAATTTCAGATACTTGCTGTTCTGCTGTTCACCCCACTCGTCCTTTTGTTATCTAAACTTTAGCCTTGCTTCTTTTGTGTGCTCCTTCTGTGCAATTCTTCTGACTGCATTATTTGGTTCTATTTTTAATCCAGGACAGGGTTGTTTTACCTTCTTAGCTGACAGACGCAATCACACCTGCAGTGGTCGTCAGAGCTAGCGGCTATTGTCGGCGTCACTTCCTTTTCATGGAGGACCTAGAACAAAAAGCCACTGCAAAATACAATTATGAAAATGCTACATGGACGACATACTAGTAATCATACCAGAAGGACAAACGGAGACACTGACAGAACACCTGAACAACATCGACGACACAAACAACATCAAATTTACATCTGAGGAAGAAGTAATGATAATAATAATAATGCATTGAACTTATATAGCACTTTTCAAGACACCCAAAGATGCTTTCACACACTTTCACATTCACACACTGCTAGTGATGGTAAGCTACTTGTAGACACAGCCGCCCTGGGGAGGTCTGACAGAGGCGAGGCTGCCATTCGGCACCGTCGGCCCCTCTGACCACCACTAACACAGGCAAGTTGGGTGAAGTGTCTTGCCCAAGGACACAACAGCAGGATACCCCTGGCGGGAGCTGGAATCGAACCCATGACCCATGATCATGAGTCAACCCACTCTACCACCTGAGCTACTGCTGCCCTAACTAGAAGGCCGCTTAGCATTCAGGGACACGAACATAAGCAGACAAGAAGATGGGAACCTGAAAATAAACACATACAGACCAATACTTATTATGGATGTCTGAACATCCCACCACACATAAAATGGCAGTGATCAGAATATACCACAGAGAAAACATAATAACAGAGGAACAAGACTATAAACAAGAGGACCAACATATACAAAATGGTTTAAAGGCCTGTGGATACCCAGCTTGGGCAGTAAACAAAGTAAAACAACAAACAACAACAGAAAGAAAAGAACAACCGAAACAAAGAAAGCAGAAATCCAGAAAAACAAGAACCCAAACCAGCAATAACCCTTTCATACATCAAAGGCATAACACCTTCTTTCACGTTTTCTGTGTCCCCTATGGCTTGTGGTAAACAGGGCTTTTTATGCCTTTCTGTCAACAATGAATCTCTTCTTGTCGCTTTCTCATATAGGCCAGATTAATGGAGTTCCTAGCTTACAGTTGTCCTGTGCAGATTCTCCCACCAGAACTGTGGATTTCTGCAGCTCTCCCAGAGTGACCATGAGCCTCGGAAGCTTCTCTCACCAGTCAGTTTTGATGGACAACCATGTCTTGGTGGGTCTGCAGTCGTAGCAACGATTTCCATTGTTAGATGCTCCTTGAGATGTTCAAAGCTTGGCATACGTGAGGTGCATTACCACCATCTATCTGCAGCGTGGACCACCTCTCCCTCCAAAATCCTCCTCCCTCCCTTCCTCACACTAGTTCTGTCATCTTTGCTTCATAACCTGCTGCATCATTCTTTCCCTCTCAGTTTTCCGCCCATCAACCTGTCTATCCACCAAAAGCCAACTCGCTGCCCCCACAATGCTGGGACTCACAAAAACGGGATGACCAGACTCATCTTGTGAACTTTATACAAGGTTTGTGCCATTTCTGCTACAACATCTGGTCTGCTGTCCGTGTGCTGCACTTGAGCCAGAGCATATACCCTCACCGGCCTGGCCACCTCCACGCCTTGAACCGCCAACAACAACAGCACCATTTCCCCTGTGTACTCGAACAGTCCCACACTTACCCTTCTCAGTGTTACCCTGCTTTAAACTTATCTACAACAAACCACTGAAGCCTTGACAGAGCAGGTGTATTTATTACACACAGGTATCTGATTGAGTGACTTCTGATGACAATTGCTTGCACTGGATTAGGGCTGTCAGAGTGCAGAGGGCTGAATACAATCCACACCACTTGTCAGATTTTAATTACATTAAATTTTTGAAAATTCTGTTTCAGTTTCATTCCACCTGAACATGATGTGCTACTTTGTGTTGGTCTATCACAGAAAATCGCCATAAAACATTCAAGTGTGTGATGTGTAGGTTCAAGGGGTATAACTGTAAGACCTAGACGTCTGGTCAGAATTTCTTGTTTCTTTTCGAAATCCTGTCACATTAAAGCTAAAGTCCTATTAGTCATGGTCTCACACCGATCAAATTACATCTCCACGTTTGACCCGTCCCCATGGGAAGCAGAGAGCTGCAGCAATGGTTGCGCTCGAGAACAATTTGGTGGTTTAATCTCCCAATCCAACCAAAGTAGTGAAAAAAAGGTTTCACAAGCATTTTTGTGATTAGAATTGATGAAAGACAACAAACGTCACCTCACTGTGGAAGTTAGCTCATCAGTCTGAAATGAAATGGTAAATTATTCTTTCCATATAACCAAATTGAAAAGATCTTAACTAATTTGGTAAGTCAGACTGATAATATAACAGTTTTGGTGTTTGATTTTTATCTTTTGATTCTGGTTGTTTTTGTGCCTTTTCCTCTTGAAGCTCAGCTCCAGTTCCATCATTCATCATCAGCTCCTCATGAGCAATTTCCCTCCCAGCACATTCAGGCGTTTGTTTCACTCAGTCCAAGTCCAATCCTCCTGCACCCCCCCTGTTGCCACTTGCCATTGTAATTGCCAAATAGGTATTCCCCTTAACAATAAACTGTATTGGTCTCACAACACTGATGCAATGTACAGGAAGAGCCAGAGCAAGCTCTACCTCCTGAGGAGACTGCAGTCTTTTGAAGATCTTCTATGCCTCTGTGGTGGCATCAGCAATCCTGTACGGTGTGGTCTTTTGGAGCAGCAGCATCACAGAGGGAGAGAGGAAGAAGCTGGTCAAGGTGACCAAAAAGTCTAGCTCTGTCCTTTGGACTCTGTACGGGAGGTGGGGGACACAAGCAGGGGCGTAGCACCAAATTCTGGGCCCTAGGTACAAGTCTTCTAGATGGGCCCCCATGCCCAATTGTTTAATATCTCTCTTACACATTTTTTGTCATGCTATAAGACAAGATAATAAATATGATCTTAGTTTAACCTCTATATTGAGCAAATACAAATGCCAGCATAATAAAAGTGAAATGCCCAGACTTCACATATAATTATTTTTATTTGCCAACAATGTGTTCAAACAAAAATCCTGGAATTTATTTTCCAGTAAATGCCCACTGACGGGTCTTCATGTTAGCAAAATCACTTATGAGTTCTTTAAAGTCCAATCCTTTGGCTAATTGGCTTTCAATAGAAAGAAGAGCTAGGCTGTTCAGTCTGTCCTGGGACATTGTTGATCTCAAATAATTTTTCACCAGTTTCAGTTTGCTAAAAGCCCGTTCACCCCCAGCAACAGTCACAGGTAGTGTGCAAAATATCCTCAGTCCAATGCAAACTTCTCCAAAAATGCTCTGTAATTGCATCCTGTATGGCATCAAGCAGCTCAAGAGGAGACCGAATGTGTGGAAATGTGGCACCATATATTGTTCTCAGGTGTAGCATCTCATTCTCAAATTCAGCTGTGAGATCCTTGTAATATTTTCTCATCAGTGCCGGGCATGATATCTTCATCTGCTCTTCAGTCATGTCTGTCATGGTTCATGATGCTAAGCTTTGCTGATATGTATTGATGTATTAAATACATATGACATGAAATAAACCAGGTTCTCTCTGTGAATGTAATGTACTCTAAATTTTATAATCCCTGCATTATCAGCCAAATTATAAGATTGTCCGTTTTCAAGATCAAATATAAAGAAATTTAAAATAGGCTTAAAATATCTAACCAAGTCAATAACAATCCTCTAACACCAGTGTCATCATGCTATACGAAAAACAGTGGCAGCTTCTCATTCCTGAGATTACCACGAATCCATCGATACCAAGTTTGTCCTGGTCCATGACTGGGAAGGAGCTGAAATCTCCACACAGAGTGAACCTGTTTTTACTGCGAGGTCCGCGAACTAATTGGTGGCGGCCGCCCGCGATAATAATTCTGATTAATATATATATATTAATTAGTGTTTTCACTGATAACACTAATTAATTTATATTTGATCTTGATGGTGAAACTAAAGGCGTTTAACACTGAACACCTAACATGAATGCAGCTTCTGAGAGCTAGCTAATATCAGCTAAAACTGTGTTCTGCTGCTGCTGCTCACCAGCCTTCTACTTGCTTCTGTTCAATTAACTTTTCCTCCTTCTCCTTCTTTTCTTTTCTGGAAGCCAGATTTCCCTTTCTTGGGAAAAGACATGACTGACTCTCCTGCCTCCAGCTCTGGCTGTCGGCATCTGCGATGTCTCATAGCTGTACATGCGGCGTGCAGCCCCTGGCCGCTGGTGTGGACTAAACCACTTTGCACATTTTTAAGGGGTGATAGATGCCTCAGAGATTATTCAGTTATTATTTTTAAGGCGAAATTCTGTTTCTTAACCCCTTTATCCAGGTAAAGGGAAGTTTATTAAGACATTAAGTAAGTTGGGGGAAAAAAACAACAACAATAAAACATTTTTATTCAAAGCTGTCTCAGGGCCCCTCCCTGCAGTGGGCCCTGGGTAAACGGTACCCTTCCCCCCCCAGTCCGACGCCCCTGGACACGAGTCACATCTCATGCAGGATGCTCTGTCTGCTTTGGAGTGCTGCTTCAGTGACAGACTCATCCACCCTCACTGTGTGAAGGACACATATCACAGGTCTTTCCTTCCTGCCGCTGTTAGACTCTAGAATGGACATAGCTAATTTTCAAGTTCATTTATATAGAGCCAAATCACAACAAGAGTCGCCTCAAGGCACTTCACATAATAAACATTCCAATACAGGTCAGTTCATTAAGCCAATCAGTAAAAAGTTTTCTTTATAAGGAATCCAGCAAATTGCTGTAAAGTCACTGACTAGTGTCAGTGACTTTACAGCAATCCTCATACTAAGCACGCATTTAGCGACAGTGGAGAGGAAAACTCCCTTTTAACAGGAATAAACCTCCAGAGGATCCTGGCTCAGTATAAGCAGCCATCCTCCATGACTCACTGGGGATGGAGAAGACGGAGAGCACACACACACGCACACGCGCGCACACCCACACAACATAAATACAAAGTAGTGTTTCTATGGTTACATTGTGATTTCTTAGTAAATATTCTATTTGGTGAGAGATAAACTTTATTTTATTTATCCTAATGAATCTATAATTAAACGGGTAAACTAGTAGTAGCACATTCAATGCCAAAGAAAGTAAAATGTTATTATCAGGAGAGAGAGAATGTTTAAGTGGTTAGCAGCAGTGTTCAAGTCAATGGTCCCCTCCATGAGGGCACCACAGCTCAGCAGAACATCGTTGTAGCTTCTTCTGGGGAGAAAAACACTTAGAAAATAAAATTATGTTGAAAGCTGAAATAGCAGGAACTAATGCAGTTAAAGAGCAGATTGTAGAAGAAATTAGTAGAGTGTGGAAAATGGTCAGAGTGTCCTCCAGCAGTCTAAGCCTATAGCAGCATAACTACAGAGATAACTCTGGACCTTTTAGGACCTTTTGGATGGAGGCATGTTGGAAACAGGGCAAGGGAGAGCCCTCCTTTACCAACTGTATTCTCCACTGTATAATCCACCCATACATCTGTACATACCACTATCACCTTTCAAGATGTGCAATATTTACTTCTACTCTCGTTACTACAGTATGTGCAATAATTATCCTAACTTACAATTTTACTCATGTGTGATATATTTTGTGTGCTACTGCTGTTACTCTACTCTGCTTGAGCTGTTGAAACAATGCAATTTCCCCATTGAGGGACAAATAAATGTATTTTTATATTCTTAAACTCTTATCTTATCTTGTTTACTCCATTTCTTGTTTTATTTTCTTCTTTTTAATGATAAGTTTTTTTTCTCCTCACCTGCATATTGCATGGTAAACACTTCACTTTGATAACAAGTACTTAAGAATCCAAAACAAAATGTTGACCAGTAGGACAATGTTCTATAAGTTTATATTACACTGAACAAAAATATAAACACAAAACCTTTGCGTTTGCTCCCATTTTTCAAGAGCTGAACTCAAACATCTGAAAATTTGTCTACATACAGAAAACACCCATGACTCTCACATATTGTTCTGAAATTTGTTTACATGTGTTAGTGAGCACTTTTCCTTTACCAGGATAATCCATTCCACCTCACAGATGTGACATATCAAGGGTCTGATTAGACAGCGTGCATAATATACAGGTGTGCCTTAGACTGCCCACAATAAAAGGACACCCTGGCATGTGCAGTTTGATCAAACAGCACAATGCCACAGGTGTTGCAACCTTTGAGGGAGTGTGCAGGAATGTCTACCAGAGCTGTTGCCCATGAAATAAATGTACATTTCTACCATAAGCCATCTCCAAAGGTGTTTCAGAGAATTTGGCAGTACATCCAACCGGCCTCACAACCGCAGACCACGTGTGACCACACCAGCCCAGGACCTTCACATCCAGCATGTTAACCTCCAGGATCAGCTGAGACCAGTCACCTGGACAGCTGCAGCAACAATCGGTTTGCATAACCAGAGAATTTCTGTACAAACTGTCAGAAACCGTCTCAGGGAAACCCATCTGCATCGGGGTCAGTCTGGACTTGAATGAATCAATCAAAAATGAATGAACTTCTAAGAACAAATGGTCCAAAATGATTTCAAATAACTAAACCAAAATATGTCAGACCTTATGATTTGTGTTAGATAAATCTGCAGTAGATAAATCTGCAGTGATTTGAAATAAAAAAATAATCCTGAACGGTGGTGAAAGGTTCTTTGGGGCAGTAGAAAAGTCATTTGTGGTGCGACATTTTGTAAAAAGTTTTTATTTTGAAAGGCTTTACCTCAGTCTGTTCAAAATATTAATATCTGACTTTACAAGAGCAGCTTGTGATATTCAGGAGGGTGTTGGTTCATTTACAGAAACCCCTGGTAAACACTGGTTACCATTTTAATATATTCACTTGTGAGTTGCCTCGTTTTCTAAAAATAAGACAGAATTTTAATACAGATCAATCAGGTTCACACCTTTCTAATGAAGTCTGTAACTTTTGTACAAGCAGACATGTTTTATAAAAGGTTCAGGAAAACGAGTACATTAGCATTGTAATTTAGAATGTAGAATGCTTGTATACTTCTCTACAAAGGTGGAAAAACCAACCATGTGCACCTCTAAGACACATGATTCTTCTGCTGTGTGATCTGCTGCTTCAAAAAGACCCTTGTCATGAACCATTAACACCTGGAAAAGACACCACCATGTCTTACGTTGTCTGATAAATCATCAAATGAAACAACCAGCTAACACGTGACCTTAACACGATGCTATATAAAACAATGCTGGGCCACTTTCACTCCATTATGTTCTCTCCTCATAGAGAACTGACACAATCTGAGTTTAAGAACATTTTAAATCCATTTTGATAAACGTTGATTGGATTATTGCCCACCCCCCAGTTTAAATTATTAATGTCATAGTGTAATATTAAAATTATATGACTCTATTGCACTTTTAAATAAAAGTAAGTCGTGCAAATTTACATGAACTTCTGTTCCATATGATTCTTCATAGGCGATCAATAATTTAAATTAGAGAAAGCACAAACATATTTTTAAATATTAGTAACGAGCAGCTCATCAGTCTTCTTATTTGTTATTCAGAGACCAGGACATAACTTATTATGATTATCATAATTAGTGATCAAATGTCAACAAAGCTGAAGTCAGTCAAAGCTCAGTGGCCTAGTGGAGTGTCCGCCCTGGGACCGGGAGATCGGAGTTCAAATCTTGGTCGGGTCATACCCCAATGCCTCTCTGCTTGACACCACCAAATAGTTACCGAGCATGGCCACAGCTGCAACTCACTGCTCCCCCTCATGGGGATGGGTCAAATGCGGAGATGTAATTTCACCCGTGTGTGACGATGACTATGGGACTTTAACGTTTAAAAAAGACTCATAGTGCCATTCATAAACTAACCACTCAGGCGTTATGTGATGTAAGTGGTTACTTCTAATAAATTGTCAATAGAATATAAAGGTACTCAATAAAATGTAATATTCTATAAAAATATATGGATTATCAATGTTATTAACCCTTTAATATTCGATTGATGATGAAACTCTGTAATTTGGCTATGCCAGGGAAAGCACATCTTTGTAAAAATTTGAGACAGAGGCAAAAACATAATTTATTAAAAACAATGTATGTAATACTATATTTCTACCACTAATGATGATACAGAACAAATTATGATAAATGATGGTTGAACATCATAACTGAGACAAAGAATGAAATGATGAAATGCAAGCTTTGATGTTATGTTAACAAAATCTAATTAAGTGTCTTAGAAATTTGTGATATCTGGGTTGTAAAATAAGCCTGGCTGTATATTAAACAGTTTAACAATCAATTAATGAAACATCCACACCAGTTGTGCAGAATCTACAAACACTTGTGGTGACGGTTACCGGCAATCCAGGGGTCGGAGAAGTCGGTACGGACATCTTGCCGATGGAATTCACTTCTGTGGTATCTGAAGCTTGTAGGTCCACCTCGAACACTTTACTGCTGGTCATGAGATACTTTCACAGTGACTGCAGGCAGTCAGATGAAGGTTTGCATCTGATGGAGCTTTGCAGTTTTGAAAAAGAAAGTTTGACCAAAAAGGATGGTTTCTTATGCGTTACTGACCCAGTTTGGCCGAACTGGACAGATAGCCGAACTCAAGAATTGAGGAAGTGAACTCTCATTTATAAAATTGGTTGCTTACAAATTTTGGCAAATCAAAATTTAACAATTTTAATGTGTCTGACACCACTCCTTCTCAAACACTTAGACAGGTTATTTCACTTAATGTGAAGTAAAATAATGTTAAATATTAATGTGGAATAAAATATGTTAAACATTCATAATAATATGCCAATTTTAATGTGTGAATATACTCATAAATAAACTTTTATTCATTTCAACAAGTAGACTCATTTGTTGTATTCAAGATCTGAAATTAAGCATTATTTCCAGAAGAAACAATTATGTAGTCAGTCATTACTGAAATGAAATCAGACATTATTAAAACACTTTAGATAAAACATCCATTGTTTAATAGTTCTTAACATGTAAAGTAAACAATCATTTTATGAGACAAATGTAAGATATTTTTATTAAAAGGGATCCAGAGAAAGGTCTTGTCGAGGCGCCTTGTGTCTTGTCGATAGATACTGGACAAGTTACGAGATATTAAATATCGCCACCTCCTGGTGTCAGGTCGACACAACCCCTACCTTGGCAGAAAGTTAACCTTTTGGCACATGTGATGAAATACATGGCCTCGGCCATGCTGCACATTAGGGATGAATATCGGCATCAATAATGGTATCGGCCGATGTTAGTCATTTTTTAACATATCGTATTGGTTCGATAAATAAAACCGGGCCGATATTAACAACCAATATTTTTTTTCCATCTTGTCTCCATTTGTTTGCCTGTTTCAGAGGGTGAGAGGGGTAATGTGCAATGTTTTAGTGAACAGTGAAATAATCTCAGAAGCGTAAATGTGTGTGTTGTGTGTGCATAATAACATAAATTCAGCCTTAATCATTTTCATTTTATACAAAATCAGCTGATTTCAGAATCGTTAATGTCAGTATGTCAGTATCGGCAAATATCGGTTATCGGCCATAACAGTGATCTTACCGTTTTTCTCTATTGGTTTGGCTCCTTTCTTGAAACAGAAATTACATTCTCAAACCCCTAAGATCATTTGGCAAAGAACTCTTACAGTTTAGCACAACACTATAGCTCACCTGCTAAAGCTCATATCTCTTCCAAAACTGTTCACTCAGGCTTCAATCTAAATCCCTTTCTCATTTAAATAGTCAGTGTCTCCACAATGACAACAAACATTTCTCAACACAGATCAGATATTCTCATCATTCTTGGTGCTTTTGTCAAAGTAAACCTGGATGGTTGATCACAAAAACATGGTTTACCTGCAAAAGCTCACATCTCTCCTAAAACAGTTCACTCATGTGTCAAAACTACATTTCTTTCTAATCTGAATAGTCAGTGCCCCCAAAACGCATCGCCCCTTTGGCATTGTGTGAGCACTGCCATACAAAATGTTTAGATGTTTTGTCCCTATGGCAGAGGACCAACAACGTTCAACCGAAAAGAGTAGCCTCCAAGGTTTGACATCACAGATTGCACTCACACTACCAAGTAAATTATAACCATTTTTTATTCACACGCAAAGAAAGTTTCATACGTATGTACAAAGAAAATGTACATTACAGTATTACAGTAACACAAAATCAAAAAACAAGGACGTACTCAGTGGTCGCTGGTCAAGCTCAATATATCTGTGTTTGGCAGCACACGATCATGGAAAACACCTGTGTGTGACACGCCCCGTTCGTTAATCTAGTTTTACCTGACTGTCAATGACTGTCATCAATGTATCAAATATTCAAAGAAATTCATATATGGTATTCATGGTATTATGCTCTTGACCAATTCTGACAAGTGAACAGACAGTTGTGCATGCGAGTCCTTATACAATGAAATCATGCTGACATGTTTTGGAGAGAATGATCATTAGACTGAGAATCAACTAATCAGTTGAGATCTATTCATTTGGAAAATGTGCTAAATGTGGGCTAGCTGTATAACTGTAGGCTACATGTACTTAATTATTTGCAAAGATGCACTGAGACAATTGAGAGATGTACTAAAAAAAATGGTAAAAATGGCCTGTATTTGATATAGCGCCTTCTAGAGTCCTGGAACCCCTCAAGGCGCTTTACAACACAATCAGTCATTCACCCATTCACACACACATTCACACACTGGTGGGGATGAGCTACGATGTAGCCACAGCTGCCCTGGGGCGCACTGACAGAGGCGAGGCTGCCGAGCACTGGCGCCACCGGTCCCTCCGACCACCACCAGCAGGCAACGTGGGTTAAGTGTCTTGCCCAAGGACACAACGACAGCGACAGACTGAGCGGGGCTCGAACCTGCAACCTTCCGATTGCGGGGCGAGCACTTAACTCCTGTGCCACCGTCGCCCCTAAGGCATTTGCCATTTGATAAAATGAATGAGAAATGCCATTCTGTTGTGAACCTTTTCCAAGAGGTTTGGGGGGTTTTCCATGTTATTTCGAGAAGGTAATTTCTGTTTCAAGAAATGAGCCAAACCAATGGAGAAATGCTGTAATATCGGTATTGGTCCCAAAAATGTCATAACGGTGCATAACTACTACACAGGATGTTTAACTTTGGACCACCATGAGTTTGTTGCCCACTGGACTCTGATGAGGACTTGGGTGAAAGGAGGATGCTGGCAGGGCTGACCTCCGTCTTGGAATACCCATTTTACCCATGGACAACTCCTTCAGTGGCAAATTAAATCTACGTGATGTAAAACTGAACATGATCATGGGTCATTAATTTCCAATGTTGTAACACGTTAACACCAGTGCAATAATCATGTATGCAGTACCAGTGCACTACAGATGTATATTTGTATGTCTGTGTTACTTCATTTGTTTGGGATTAGATTTGTTCCAATGGGATCAAGAAAAACACTTTGGAGATCAAACAAATATTAAGAAATTGAGAGAAAAAAATTGTATCAAAAGAAAAACTTACTATCTGAATCAGCTTCTTAAAATGATCAAGAAAAACACTTTGACGGTCAAACAAAAATCAAGAAATTGACAGAACAAAAATACTGACTAAAGGCAAAAAATATGTTTCAGAAGTAAAACTTACTATCTGAATCAACTTCTTAAAATGAGTAACAAAGTATGATTCCTTTGTCTGTTTGCCTCAATGTGTTTTTGTTATCAATTTCCTTTGTTTCATTCTCGCTGCACAGAGCTTTGCTCTCACTACCAGATTTGCACTTACACTTTCTGGCTTTCTCCTTTGCAATCCCTGAGTTTTTGGTTGCAATTCTGACACAACCCTTTCGGGTGGGTGGGACTTCTGAAAAGTCCTCTCCCACAGGACAGTGGTTTCTCTTGAGTGACAGCTCAGTGGCCCGGAAGTGATGTAGCCTCTAAGACTTTTTTTTCCCACCTCGGTCAACAACATGAATTTTGAGCCCCAAACACGTTATTTCTGTGGTTGTGGCGTCTACTGAGGATTTAAAGTGAGTATTGATAACATGTTTTATCTTTTCTTAGTTAATCTGTAAGTTAAGCTACTTTTTAAGTTGGTTTTAACCAGACGTTAGCTCACTATCTAGCTGCTAAGCAAGCCATTGTTTGTTTGTTTGTTTATGTTTGTTTATGTATTTAGCAGACGCTTTGTCATGTTCTGGGGTAAGTGTCTAACCCAAGTCTAACCCAAGTGTCTAACCCAAAGTCCAGGTGGAAGGGTAGACGGATGAGGAGGATGAGGATGAGGAAGCGGAGAGGGAGCGTGAGCACGGTGGAGAGCGGGACGGCAGAGCGGAGTTAGTATCCAGGCAGCGAACTGGTGAGTATCCTGATGTTTCCAAGACGGGAGCGAATCCGGAGGAGAAGCGAGTCTGAAGGTAGGTAGCAAAGCACAACGAGTTCAGATTAAAAAACGAGTTCCAAAATTTACTAGACAAGACGAGGTTTCTAAGTTACTAGGAGCTAGGGACTACCAGGCAGTAGTTAATCATCCGGCGTCGTATCTGGATAACCGTCCTCCTTTTAAAGCCGTCCCGCTGATCAGGCTGATGAGGATCAGCTGCGCTCCCTCTCCTGTTGGCAAAAACTCACAGCTGGTGAGAAGGTGGCAGAGTACTCACCCCGGCTCATGACAGCTTTTGTCCAAAGCGACTTACAAGTGATAATTGGCATGTTGCCCTTGAGGCTAACAACAACAACAACAACAACAACAACTTGACATCAATAATGGAGAGGAGGGAACAAGGAGTGGACGGTAGAGAGGGGGGACGGGTGCAGGGAGGGTGCTAGTTAAGAAGATGCTCTCTGAAGAGCAGGGTCTTCAGGAGTTTCATGAAACTTGAAAAGGAAGCTGCTGTTCTGGTAGTGCTTGGATGTTCATTCCACATTTGTGGAACGATGCATGAGAAAAGTCTGGAATGTCCTGAGCGTGGTGTAGGCACTGCTAGCCGACGATCCCGTGATGACCGGAGCGGCCGGGCCGAGACGTAAGCCTTTGCAAGAGGATTCAGGTAGATGGGAGCCATACCATCTCAGACTTTGTATGCTAGTGTTGGCAATTTGAATTTGATGCATGCTCCTAGCGGTAGCCAGTGGAGCTCAATGAACAGAGGGGTGACGTGTGCTCTTTTTGGCTGATTGAAGACCAGACCCGCCGCTGTGTTCTAGACCATTTGAAGAGGTCTCACAGTACAGGCTGGAAGACCAGTTAGAAGGGCATTGCAGTAATTGAGGTGGGAGACGACAGTAGATTGCACCATGAGCTGGGTGGCATGTTGTGTTAGGTATGGTCTGATCTTTCGTATGTTATACAGCGCAAAGCTGCATGAACGAGCAACAGAGGTAACATGATCTTTAAAGCTCAGGTGTTCATCAATCACAACACCCAGATTTCGAACTGCCTTTGAAGGAGCCAGAGATAGGAAGTCATTTTGGATTGAGATATTGTGCTGTATGGATGGTTTTGCTGGGATGACAAGTAGATCAGTTTTAGAGAGGTTGAGTTGGAGATGGTGGGATATCATCCATTTTGATGTCAGAGAGACAGTTCGATATTTGTGCAGAGACAGTGTGGTCGTCCGGTGGAGATGCCATTGTGCTAGCTTAGCAGCAACTCATCTTAACATATTCATTACTGGTTTCATGGAATTAATTATTGCAGTTTATGTTAAAAAGTTTGCTAATTTTTCAGGAATCTGTGGAACATCAGAGACTTTGCAGCTACTGGAGCTAACCTGTGCCTAACCCTTGCTACAGAGGAAGCAGCAGAAAGCTGAGCTAACAGGCTGTTTTGCAGGTAAATACTCTTTTAGTGGAACTGCAGGATGTTTATGGTATAACCCAGACGGAATCTACATGAGCTATTGTGGAAAGACATTTAAGCTACATTTACATACAGATACATGTGTTTTTTATTTCATGTTACTTGGACGGGCTAAACAAGTTCACAGTTCCGCCTGCTCCCTTTTCAGTCAAACGAATGGATTACATGATGTAACTCTGACTGAATAATTATCTAAGTGAGTATGTTTGAAAATAAATTTCTTACCAGTAAACAGATCTGTCTGTCTGTATGTCCCCTCCAATATTGGAAAAACACACATTTGCCCCCCCAGTAATGTGGAGATTTTAAAAAAATTTGATTTTGGGGGGCAGATCTGTGGCCCCTCACACTCTCTATTGGACGCTCCTATAGAGAAACCTTATACAAGAGCACACAGGTGCTTACATGGTGCTCTCATGAGTATGGACTTGGACACGTTCAACACATGTCTTAAGGCTGTGGTTGGCACTTAATGCACTGTGATTTATTACCGTGTGATTGTTCAGTAAAACAATGTTGATTTAATATTTCCTCATCAGGTTGACGCAGCGATTGTTTGCTCCTGTTGTATTGTTGTCTTTCTTTTTTTCTCCTTCTGCAGGTCTAGAAGCAGACTCTTGTTCATCATTGATTGTTTATTTTTGTGGACTGTCTCCTCTTTCTCTTTCACCTCTGTCTCCGAATGTGGTCGGAATTACAAGTATTCAGAAGACAATAACAATAAAGTTTCAAGTAAGCATGAAATTAAAGGCAGAAGCTTTGATGCTCCACCTGAGAGTAAATCTGTAAGGCTTGTCACCAGCATTCAGACACTAATTCTGTTTGCTTCACAGCCAGACAGGACATGAGGGGAAAAAAAAGATTTTGAAATATTTGACTATCGAGCTTTTATTTTGCAAAACACTGCTGACTTCTCACGACACAGCACCTCGCCTCAGGAAGTCAGACAGGCTAAGTGAAGCAGGAGTTGGAGGCGGGGCGCCGACTCGGGTGTCAGAGATGAGATGACAGCAGCAGCTCAGTGAGTTCTTCTCATGCACAAAAAAAAGGAAGGAAAGGAAATGTGAGATGGCAATAATTTAGTCCAAGAGGATAATTGTATTTTTGGTCAAACGTTAGACTGGCTGACTAATGTAAACATCTTGGTAGGTAGCATTAAACATTAAACAACAGGTGTGTGTTGTTTTTCAATCAAAAATGGTGAATTTTACAGTAACAGACAAAAACCATTTGACACGAAATAAATTAAAAAAGTAGAATCTCAACTTAAAAATGGAGTTTGTACGTGTGATTGTTTATTGTTTGTGACATTCTCATCAAATTTTATTTTTAAACCTTATTCATGTCACTTTTTTTCGTATTCGAGATCAGATGTTCAGCAGGAAAATGATGAAGAAGGTGAGACAGGGAGAGCCAGACCTGCCGAGGTACAGGTAGGTGCTACAGTGAAGAGTGAGATGATTTTAGGTGGCTGATGAGAGGAAGATTTGAATGTGGTAATAAGTGAACACAGTTACATTTATTTAATCCCAAAACAAGTAGAGCTGGGCAGTACGGCTTAAGAATAAAATACATTTTGTACAAGCTTCCTTAGAAATATTTGAAAAATAAGTGTTAAACTCTGCATTCTGGTGCATTTAGACTGCAATTTTGGCCACTGTTTTTTTCTTTTGGCCATCTGAAAAATGAAAAGGGGAAACAAATCAGGTGAATTAACTATTAATTGATTTAAACAATTTTTTTTAATTAAAAAAGGATAAAAATTGGATTTTATCAGGAAAAATGAGCAACAATCAAAATGTGCAATAATCTTCCCGGGTGGGTGCAATGAGCATATGAGCAAGTGCTGTGATTTTGTTTATCTTATTGTTTTATTATTACTTACATGATGGTGTTAATAATGTAGACAGTAAACCATAAAAAATGTGCAGTACTCTTCTAAATCGTATATGAGTGAGTACTGGTTGTATTGTTTTATTTTTGCAAGATGGTGTTAATACCGCTAACTTGGATAATTAGTTGCAAACAAAAAAGGGCAATCTTGAATAGATGGGTGTAGTAACTACATCTGAGCAAGGACTGAAGTTTTGATGTTGTATTCTTTTTATTGATTAATATTTCCATTTTGTTTCCATTTTGCTTTTTTAATTTTAAATACCACTTGAGCACAAAAGCAGAGCTGTACCCAAACCTTGGTGTGACTGTACTTTGTACTAAACTAAAGACTCAATTTTTAAGCCATATCTCCCAGCCCTGTGTTCAGGCTGTTGCAAACTCTAACACTGGAATAAAAGGATGTGCTTTTTGAAAATATTCAATTCAAAATAAATTTGTATGACAGCATTACTGTTGTGGCATTCTTAAAGTAGATTACACGCATGATTCATTTTTATTTTTTTGGCATGGTTTCATTAAGGCACACACCTGGCTGACATCTGGTTCCGGTACTGAAATCACCCCGGGCCAGCACTGCCCCCCACAGCTGGCCTGGTGCTGGTCCATCTGTGGGCCACCTCTGGAAAACCAGATGTGGGCCGTCATTATTTGTGGTATGTGGGCCAGCCATCGACATATATACTGGACAATGTGTTTCCATAGACTCCAATTATAAGATTTTGAGCCACAATGGGAGGTGGCCACCATCGCCATTTTGACCGTGTCACAGGTTCCGTCAAACCTAGACAATTCCAAAAAAGGGAAAAGAGGTGGAGCTGAGGGTGGGGCTGTAAGGCTGGGATCAACTGACGACACCCGTCAACTGAAGCAATTTAGCTAAGCTAACCGCCGCGATCAGAGATCAGGCTGCGGCTGCGACTGGGGAGAACCGAGAGCTCCACAAGCTGGCAGCCCGCGCAGCAGACAGGCGCCACTGTGATAAGAAATGTGCCGAGCTGCGGGGAGGGGACCACACCGATAGTCGGCACCCAGCTCCACCAACATGTTATATTTCAACCCATTTTCAAAAATGCAGCGTTATGTTAAATGCACTGGGTTTTACCCTGTTACATTTAAATTTCATGGTTAAACAGTACATGTTAAAATCTAAGCTCAGTTAGTGCAAGAGCGGCTGTGACCTAAAATACATAAATATAATTTTACTACTGAAAAAAATGAAGTGGAGACTCCTTAGAGACGCTCTATTAGTGCAATTAATGCCACAGCAAGTCATTTTGTCCAACAATTGCACAAATAAAATTAAAAAAAAGAATGCACAAACGGCACAACTAATGGTCTAAGTTGAGAGACTGAAAATGGCAGAACCGTTTTAAGGCGAGACCGAGGCTCAGGCTGAGGCCTTTCCCCGGAGCTAGTTCTGCAGTCACGTGGGTCTGATGCTCATTAATTATTCAGAATTTTTGGCATTTAATACACTTAAACAGAAGAGTGACAAAAAAAGTCACCCCCCTCGGAGTTGTCATGAGTGTAAACTAGATCTATTAAACCTATTGATAACAAAAACACATAGAGGCAAACAGAAAAAGGAATCATACTTTGTTACTCATTTTAAGAAGTTGATTCAGATAGTAAGTTTTTCTTTTGAAACGATTTTTTCTCTTAATGTCTTAATATTTTTTTTTACCTCAAAGTGTTTTTCTTGATGCAATTGGCACAAATCTAACCCGATACATTTGTCCTTTT
This sequence comes from Nothobranchius furzeri, assembly GCF_043380555.1. Lineage (NCBI taxonomy): Eukaryota > Metazoa > Chordata > Actinopteri > Cyprinodontiformes > Nothobranchiidae > Nothobranchius > Nothobranchius furzeri. The sequence goes on along the minus strand of NC_091745.1, from coordinate 5,061,687 downwards.
GGTACACTCACTTTTTGATTTTTATTCTTTTTTCTGTTTTACTGCAGATTTTAGTAATACCCTGCTGTCTGTGTGTCTTTATCTGCATTATATTCGTATTTTCGTTTTGTATGTGGGAATAATAAAGTATATTCATTATTTCATAGTCCAGACAAAATTGTTCTTCTCCACTTTCGCCACTAGGTGGCACCACAAATGAACTGTTTTCTCAAATAACAAACTACTCGAAAAAGCATTCAATAAGTTCTGTCACTTCTTTTGAAACAAGTATTTTATAATGGTAAACAACGGAGTAAAATGGCTACCTTTTTCCAATGTCAATTTATCTAACAAACCTGTTAAAATAAATAGAACAAGTGGGATATTTGTTAGTCTTTTAACTAATTATAAATATATTACTAATATTTAGTTAACGAGAATAATTGTCAAAGGTGTAACGATCTGGATCTTTCCAGAATTTACTAGCTTACTTCATCGATTTGAAACCACCTCGTCATGATGACACATGACACAACGATATAAGTGACGTCGAGACGCAGGCGGAGCGTGCCTGTCATATCTAAACAGACAGAAGCACTGTGGCTAGCGGTGGAGGCATCGGTATTAAGCGCTCCGTAGGTTGACTACGGACGGAAACAACCAAAAAGGACGGATAGGAAACCTAGATTGATTGTGACAACATTGTTTTTACACTGTAAAGAAGGAAATTCTACCAAGAAAACCGGATTTGGTGAGTAAACCTTTAACGAATGTTGATATTAGCTGATTCATCTCTTGTTAGCTTAGCTAAACAACCAGGTAACTTGAGGTAGAAATCGATCTAATCGAGTTCATTATTTTTATTTTCTAGATACTTGAGTAATATAATTTGAAGCTCACGCTTTTCTCTGAGACGAGTTAACAGAAATTGTTTATTTACTAAGGCATTCACTAAATTAAGAGTTATAGTAAATTTATGTTTGTTAGCCGTTTTCTTGTAGCAAATCTTGATACATTTTCAATTTGGCATAATATTAATTCCTCAACTTTTTTCATACGATGGTAAACAACGTGAGCTGTTATTGGTTATGTAATCGATCAGTTGTTAACTGACTGTGTCTGTTAGCTTAGCCAGCTTGCTAGCAATGTAGCCAACTTATTGTAGAGCTTGGGAATTGTGGGAATCACGTGACTCTTAATTAATTACTGAAACCAGCCCTGATGATTGATTTGACCTCCACTTCTATGCCCATCATTCTGTTTTCCACCCTCCTTTAGGCTCAGTATAAAAACTGTCACCAGAGCCAGATAACTGACAGAGATGGAGTTTCCAGACTTGGGTGAACACTGCACCGAGAAGACCTGTAAGCGTTTAGGTGAGTCCTCCCTCAACTAAGTTGTGTTTAATTGTTCAAAAGTCTGATCTGAATATAATGTCTGATCATGTAGATTTCCTTCCAATGAAATGTGACGCCTGTCAAGAGATTTTCTGCAAGGACCACATATCCTATGCAAATCACAAATGCACATCATCCTACAAAAAGGTAAGTTATTGCTGATGGCAGTACAGTACAACTAACTACTGGTGTCAAGCCAGCCTCCAGTTTGTTTTCTGTTTCCCGTCTATTCCAGTTATTACGGGAATGGATGTGGAAACCGGATTTCAAAATAAAATTCAACTTCGAGTGAATTATCATTTTAAGAATGGCTGCATGGTGGCGCAGTGGTTAGCACTGTTGCCTCGCAACACGAGGGTCGCAGGTTCAAAACTCTGCTGCAGCCTTTCTGCGTGGAGTTCTCCCCATGCATGCGTGGGTTTTCTCCAGGTACTCCAGGTTTCCCCCACAGATCACAACATGCCTGGATTGTGTACTATTGATATAAAGTGGAGTTGCCCTGTGGAAACAGCAACTTTCCATTTTGGAGCATTTTGAAATCGTTAAAGTTTGGTCGTATATGGACAATTTTAAAATGCCTTTATTTTTAAACACAACATCAGAATGTTTTGATATTCATATGGTATCACTGTGGGGTTGTGTGCTGTTAATATAATGTGGAGTTACCCTGTGGAAACAGCAACTTTCCATTTTAGAGCATTTTGAAATCATTAAAAGAGTTGGTCAAAAATGGGCAATTTCAAATTGCCATGGTTTGATAGTGTTGATACAAAATGCAAATGCTCTTTGAAAACATGACGTTTGCTTTTAAGAGCATTCTGAAGTCATTGAAAGAGTAGTTCAAAAATGAAAATTCACAGGGCTTTTACTTTGAAATCCAAAATAAGATTGCCTTGATATTGACAGGGCGCTAATAGTGAACAAGCCTAAATTATTATTATGTTCTTAAAATATCTGATAATTCACTCGAAGTTGAATTTTATTTTGAAATCTGGTTTCCCCACATCCCTTCCCGTAATACTTAGAATAGACGGGGAAGCAACAATAAACTGGAGGCTGGCTTGACTGCAAGTCTCCAACTGGAGGCTGGCTTGACACCAGTAACTAACTCGGGTTATACAATGGGCTTGTGTTTATCTATTTATTGGAGGGGGACTACTTTTATATCAACTAAATGCTGAATTACTGATTAAAAATGTGTATAAAAAATAATAATAATAAAGTCCAGTCATGCCTCTTTTCATTTGCCGCCAGGGTTAGTTTTTAGTTTTGTAATGTGTTCTTAATCAATAGTTCTCCAGACTTTCTGAATGTATGGTATGGTACTTTTGGTAAACTTTAATTTTTAATTCTGTACTTAACTATTTTCATGTGGATGTTTTCATTAAGTGACATTGAGCATTAAGAGGCTCCCAAAGAAATGTACCATTGTTGTGAGAATTAAAGAAAAGCACCTAATTTATTATACATCTCTAGTTGAAACACTTTATTACCAACGGCCTCCACAACTCACAATTTCTTCAAGGTTCTCGTGTTAAATCTATGAGCATTTCTAACTGTTTGACATACTTTTGAAGGATGGTATGTTTTTCATCTTTGTTAGCTCCTTGCTGCATTCATCATATCCTAAAGTCGATAGTAGATGGTGTGTTTGCAAGATGAATTTCTGATAAATGAAGAGATTACATTTTCAGTTTGGGAGAAGGATTTTGTATCTTTGTTCTCACAACCAAGATTTTAAGGAGAACAGACATTTTGAGTGTTAGCCAGTGTTGGGAACGTTACTTTAAAAAAGTAATTAGTTATAGTTACTGATTACTTTGTCAAAAAAGTAACTCAGTTACTAACTGAGTTACAAGATCATAAAAGTAACTAATTACCAACAAAAGTAACTACTTAGTTACTTTTTTCATTAAAGCATGCAAGAATTACTACAATAATAAAATATAAATGACTAATGACTGGAACATAATAAAATGTATGTCCAAATGTTTTTTATAAACCTGAATAATTTAAACAAATAAGCACTTAACAGGAGGAACTACTAATAGGAACATTACACTAATCTAGACTATTAAAAGGTCACTGTGTGATATTTAACAAAAACCCAATCAGCTAAAATTTTAAATTGCAAATAGAAACACCTGTAAAGGTTCCCGAGCCTTTAAATGGTCTCTCAGTCTAGTTAAATTACAGAAATAAATGTAATTTTGCACAGCATTCTAATTTTTCCAGCTTCACATAATTGTGTGTTTTTAGTAGTATTTCTGTTGCTGCTAATCTAGTAACGGTTAAATAAATAAATAAAATCCTTTAAAATGACACTAGAAGAGGCACAGATCTGATGGAGGACTTACATTTACTAACTTGGGTCAGACCCAAACACAGAAGAGCTGAAGCTGGGTGGTAAACACACACAGGTAGTTCTAGTAACACCTGAGCTCCATGACGTCTGAGACAGATGCATCAGTGTTACAGCGGGACTAAAGACATGATCAGGAACAGGTTACAGCTGGATGATCTAGGAAGGCAGAAGATCAGGACGTCTGAGCGGTGAACAGGTGAGCGGACCTTCGGGACGTCCCGCTGTCACGCTAAGGGCACGGCTGCAGACCCGCAGATTCGCTGCTGCAGCAACAAATCTGCGGGTCTGCAGCCGTAGAATATTCATCACGTCTTCCTCGTTCTTCAAGGGCCATGATGCTCTTAAACATCTACCTCTTTAGTTCCTGATCAGCTGATGACAGCTTCAACACACCGCACTGCTTAACGCATGCATTTCCTTACCAGTAACAGGAACAACATTTTGATAAAAGAAGACGTAATTAATTAGTTTGCTTGTTACAGAAAGACATATTTTTTATTAACGCGGTTATTTTAAACAGAGTTATTCCCGTTGGGTCTACAGAATGCAGTGACTGAGACCGTGAGGGTCTCCGCCCACCCGGCCAATCATCACCGTGCTTGTAAGTGCGTTACCGACACCTCTCTCTCTCTGGCTGCAGCTGAAGTGTGGCGGTCAGAAAGCCTCACGCTGTTGCTCAACGTTCGACAAGCACATAGTAACGCACAACCTTCCGTCCCCAGTAACGGTAATGGCGTTGCAACGGCGGGAAAAGTAATTAATTAGATTATTCCGTTACCTATAAAAGAACGCCGTTAGAAATGGCGTTATACTTAAACGGCGTTACTCCCAACACTGGTGTTAGCATTATGAGTTTTAGAGCAAAGATATGAAATCCTTCTCTCTTAAAAAGTGAATATACTTTTATTTTGACCTCCACTCCTATCATTGTTTTTAAGCTCAAACTACAAAACATGGTCTGTCAGATGGTCAGATTTAAAATGAATGGAAATTCAGACAAAATCCAAACATTTTCTTTGGGGGAGTTTGCCTCCTACTGCTTGGTAAATGTTCTGATTCCTGGTAAATAAAGATTGTGTGTGTTCTAAAGACTAATCTCACACGGTCTGTATTCCTGCAGGATATCCAGGTCCCAGTATGCCCTTTATGTAACATCCCCATTCCCATTAAGCGGGGGGAGATGCCTGACATTAAAGTCGGTGAACACATCGACCGAGATTGCAAGTCGGACCCTGCTCAAAGGAAGAGAAAGGTTAACACAAAACTGGTTTCACTAAATCATGACTAAATAACACAAACATATTCTAACTAAATCTCTATTTTCTCTAGATTTTTACAAATAAATGCTCTAAGGGAGGCTGTAAACAGAAGGAAATGATCCGAGTGACCTGCGACCAGTGTCATTTAAACTACTGTCTCAAACATCGACACCCGCTTGACCACGATTGTAAGACTGATGGAAAACCTCTGTCTAAAGCTGGGTGGGTAGAGTTACACCGTGTTGTTGTTTTCCTTCTGTCCTTTCATCTCAAATAGCACAATCAGGGCTGGTGACTAATTTTAGTTGTATTATTTACTGTAGACGTGCTGCTGTAATGAGGTCCCAAGGCGCTTCTGCCTCTGGCTCTCGTTCATCTGCTTCAGGAAACTCCAGACCCGTTTCTAACGGTGTGAGTTCAAACAGCAGAGCTCACAGCACTGGGTGAGGATTGTTGATTTATTTCACATCCACCTTTTCAGATTTCTGACATCACACCAGTATGCTGACAGGATGAATGTCCTCCTTTTTTCTTCTTCTTTTAGCTCCATCCAGCAGATTCCTTCTTCCGTTTCAGCACAGAATGTAATGCCACCCTCAGCATCCTTTCAGGCCAGTATGATACTTGCATACATACATTCACCTTTAAAAAAAACCTCACCCACCTGTGGGTAAAGTCAACATTATCACACTGCTCTGTTATTTTTGCAGACAGAGGAGCAGGCTCTACAAAGGGCTCTGGAGATGTCTCTGGCTGATTCAAGGCCGAACGTTCAGCCGACTCTTAGGTGAGCAACTGCAGAACTGCTTGGTGGTTCTTGCTTTTGTCATTCTGTATGTAGTAATTCTAGTTTTGTATTTAAGATGAATGTTGAGAGTTCAGTTAGCCTTGGCAGAGCTAAATCCCTGCAGCCTCGAACATGCTCAGTCACGTTAGAGTTCGATTAGCTGCAACATGTAAGAGGAGGTGAAATGAGTAGAATAGACATTTAACCTGTAAGATCATCTCAACAAACTCCTCCTTGATGTTTAATAATTCAATGACACTCATATGCATAATGGATATAGTATTATACTGGTAAAATATTTACTAGTTGGCAGATTGCCTTTAAATGTTCCCAACCACAGATAATGGAGCTTTAATGATAGATGGAAGAGGCTCCGAGATTGGTATTGATTAGTGAAGTGTTTCAATTCTCAAAAGGTTGGTTCTTTGTAACACTGATTAGATCACCATGGTAACCAAAGATGGACCCCCCCCCCCCCCCCCCCCCCCAGAGAAGGGTATGTTCTAGGAAATGGATTTACCTTCACAGCTTTCCTGGATATTCCAGAAGTCTTGTAAAACCATAGCAGAGTCCTTTTGTTGGAAATGCAAAAGTTGAGCAAACATGAATGTTTATTTATGGTTTGTTTTGTTGTTTTCTCATTTGCATTTGTTTGCTGTGCGGTGCTGAGGCTTCATGTGAATGAGCACCAGTCATCGGTCTGGATCATGAGCCATCCAGTTATTCTGAAGGACCGAGTTCACTGAGAAACCATTTTTATGTTACGTTTTACGTTATTTTAGAAGTGTGACCGGTCACTCTGAGTTACGCAGACTCGCCTAGCTCCTGCAGCGGCCACTGATTGGGAATGGACGGGGAAACGCTCGCGTTAGAAAAACTGGTCAGATCTACGTCTCACTAAACTAACATTCATGGACTCACACTTGGGACGGGGAAGGCTGTTGTTGTTTTAGCGTCCAGAAAACAGCAGAACACGTCTCGGCTAGTAGAAGCTAACCATTACCAACTCCACCACACGGTAGAACTCCTCCAGACTTGTGTTATTTGTTGAAATAAAACGCCAACGCTGCAAAGCAAACAGAGTCAGTGGTAAAGTCGTGTTGTTGTTATCCCGTCAGATGCGACATATCTGAATATCAGGAAATAAGACTCCAAATCTTGCCGTTTTCTGCTCCGGCTAATGAACTAGTTACTGAAAAGGGAGCACCAGAGCTTTTTTCCTCAGGAACTGACTTAAAAGGCTTTTCAGTTATACTAAAGACCACTGCTAGTGTGTTGAGAAAAACGAGTGAACTTGGTCTTTAAAATCTTGGTTTCGTCTTACTTAAACAATCCCTGTCAGTTGAATGATAATCTATAAATAATCTGAGTTTATTTTCTTGTCTCCAGCCCTCAGGAACAGGAGGATCTGGCTCTCGCTCAGGCTCTTGCTGCCAGTGAAGAAGAATACAGACGCCAGCAGCAGAGACAACAGGTACCCGGAATGCTTGTGCATCAGTAGCATGCTAACAGGAGCACATGTAGGTACGGTTGTCCTGGCAACCCATCCTCATTGAACTGTCTTTTAGAAAAAAAATGAAAGACTTAATTTATGCTAGATTTGTATTATTTTGTTGAAATTATGTGGATGAAAGTTTTCAGCGTTTTAACTGTATTTTCTCTTGTTTAGGGGAGAGAGTCCAAACCGTCTACCTGCAGCCTTTCTTAATCTCCTGAGCACCAATTCTGTTCCAAGCTGTGCTAATTTCTTACCAGGAAAGGCACATCTGAGATGTCAGAACCCACAATAGGTGACTTTTACACGAAGACCCTCTATAGCTGCAATATTGCCGTCTTCTACATAAAAGCACATACACTTTTCTGCAGGGTCTGTCATTTTTACAACTCAGTTGCCCTTGTAAATATTTTATAAGCCAATCACGAGTCTATTATATTGCCACATATGAATATTGAATAAATTTAAGATGCTCCTAAATGTTTGTCTCTTGAATGATATTTAATGATTAACTTGGATTTTAAAGCGCTGAGACTTGTTTTTAAAGCAAATCAGGCACTAGCCTGGCCTGCTAGACTCCTCCTCTGTTTAATTCTGTACTGAGAATGAGTCTGGCAACTCTCCCATGCAAATAACCCCACCCCCTGAGAATTCTCATCGAGTCAATCAACACTGAGCGGCGTACGCCTGGTTACTCAAAGGCAGAGAGGCACATGAGAGGCGGGACTAACCAGCTCTAAAATAACCAATCAGAAAAAATACGGAAATGCTGACTGTACCACGTGACGCTGTAGTCTTTTAGATGTAGTCAAAAGTGGTGCCTGGCGATGGCACATACATCTTTCTTTAGAATAAAGGCTTTTAGCGGTTCTCTTTGTTGTGGTTTTAAAGACGTGTTCAAGAGGAAAGAGCCGCAGGCGAACTCCACTTTGATGCCACCTTCGTTGTTTATGAGAAAATGAGCGTTGCGGTGTGTGTCATACGCTGCTCAGCGCTGATTGGCTCAGTTAGAATGCTCAGGGGGTGGGGTTATTTGAATGGGAGAGTTACCAGACTCCTCTGTGCAGAGTTAAACAGAGGAAGTGTCTGGCAAGCCAGGCTAAATCAGGAAGTCCGTCAGAAAAATGAGGATTTATAAATGTATTCAGACTTTTAACAGGATTTTTTGAGGCGTGGCCTTGCTGCATGTCTGTCTGACGCAGATGCAGCTAGAGTTGGAGCTTGTATTTACTCAAAAAAAAAAGACTTTTTGGTTGCTCTTTTTATCATTTTAGCATTTATTCCTTCATCAGGGAAGATTATCTTAATTGATGCCAAAGGCTTGTAATGAAATCACAGGTCTGAATAAATTAATGGAATTTTTTTTTTCATGTGAAAGAACAAAGCTTGAGCTATTTGGTTATGGAACTATAAAACTGGAAGGTATTATGTGTGGTAGCATTAGTCGTTGATACAATCAAATGGAAAATCTATTTTCCCTTAGAGGGGACAGTTTGGTGTCACAACAGCAATCAAAGCAAATCAAGGCAAACGGTAAAGAGTAAAAGGCTGTACAGTAAACAAAACAAAACTTGCAGATAAGATTCAAAATATGTCTTTAAATAACGAGTCCAACTTTATGAGTTTTATAAAACATTAAACAAGTACAGAAAAGCAGCTTTGGTCTATTTTCTACGTCTAATTTCATTCTTGAACATTTACCGTTGATTATAACTTATTTGTACCAGCATGATTTATAGTTTATTTTGTAATAGAACAGAAATATTCAGTCTTTTTGAAAGTATTTGCCAGCTGCTCAACCTTTAAGCATCTTTAGGGTAACTGATCAAGCAAATATGATTTAGAAGATCACTGGGGTTCTGTGATGAATTCTCATTTTGGCAGAAGAATTACATAAAGAGCCCAGTAGAGGGCAGTAAAGCGCCATTATTTATAAAATTCACCAAGCCTGGTTTGTTTTTCCATCCATGCTGATTTTTCTTTTCTCTCATAAATCTCGTCAGTTATTGACAACCAAAAGCTTTTTGGTTCAATGTTTTCCTTTTGTTGCTGTGAACAAATGAACATTCAAGATCAAAACCTCCAGAGCTGTTGGGTACCAGCAGCTGAAGAGCTGGGCTGAAAACCACTAATGACATTAACTGTCCAAATCCATTTTCATGAGGATAATTAAAAAGCATTTTTAAGGGCATGCTGCTCCTGAGTGTGACCTCAACTCACAGCAGCTTTAATGTGTCATAAAAAAGCAAATTAGCTTCATCAGATGTCCGTGATCTGGTTACCTGAGTCATCCTTTGTTAGATTCAAACACTACTGAGGTTAAAAGTAAATTAATTATTGTATAAACTATTTTCCCCACAAGAGGGTGCTTTATTATACACTTAGAAATGTAAATATATTCTGTGAGTCAGTGCATGCATTTAGATTTTCATTGGGGAATTCTTCACACTTAACACCCAACTAGCTGTTTCTTTTTGTCTTTTGGCCACATTGTTGGAAGCTAAAGCTTCTTTATTTTGTGGAGATGCTGTGCTGTGTTATACTATAGCTTTACTAACCCTAACCCTTAATCACAGCAAATAACACAATTTGTGTCTAATTTAACAATATTAGTGATGACTGAGACACCAATAGATTCTGTTCACAAAAGAAAAGCACAAATTGAGTAATTAAAAGGGTTTTAAATGAAATGGTCTGTGTGTTTCCCTGGGTTTTGTTAAACAAGTTTACATAATTATTTAAAAAAAGACTTTTAAAATGTAGCCAGACTCTATTGTATCCAACAAGATTATTCTAATAAATTATATAGTTAACACCCAGTTATTTTTGAGGACAATAACTGTAGTTCTGAGTTTCTCTCCCTAAAAAGGAAAATAATGAGAGAAATTGATTGGAAAGATAAAATAGTTAAACAAGTCAGTTGTTTTTAAGGTGTAGAAAACATTTCAGTTGACTTCTTGAAGACAAAAACTGTTGTCTTGAACTGATGATGTTGTGTTGAGGCAGAAAGTTCCTGTGACCAATCAGCCTTCACTCAGACATTGCAACAACAACAAAAAAAACACGATGAACAAGGACACACACCTCTCTGTCTGGTCAGTGTGTTACAGGCTGTTTTAAGAGCAGCTGAGATTTGTATAAAACAGAGTAATTTTTTAATCCCATTCTCACTGAAATGTTACCAAATGTTACTTTATGGTGTAAATGAAATATCTAAAAATGTTGATGGGTTAGGATTAAGGCAAGTCATTTCAGGCACAGTATCAATTCAAAGGGGCTTTTTATACCAAGGTTAGACAGGAAACTAGGATAAAATCATCCTAAGAAAAGGATGGTCACCATCATATTCATCATCATCACCAACACCATCATCGTCATCATCATCACCTTTGTTGCTGTTGTCATAGTCATCATCATCATCACCACCACCATTGTCATTACCACCTTCGTTGCAGTCACCATCATCAGCAGTGGCCTGGTGGCAGAGTGTCCGCCCTGAGACTAGGAGATCAGTAGGGCCGGATTATCATTGCAGGGGCCCCTGGGCACAATGTGCTTGGGCCCCCCACCCTACCCGGCCTTCCCCAACATTACTGTCACCCAGTAGCACTTTAGACATTTCATAACATTGTCAAAATTAAAAACCGCTTACTTATGTTGATACAAAAGCATTTACCTCCCGGTCAAAATAGTTTTATAACCTAATCACAAGCACTCATACCTATTGATTTTGCTGTTGTGCCTCATGCATGTCTTTCTTCCTCTGTCCTCTCTTTTCTCCTATTTTGCTGTCTCTCTCTTCCACACAGTGCTCCTGTCTTCTCTTCTGTCCGTACTAACAAAAATGTTTTCAATCTGTGGGACAGTGGGGGCAAGAGTCTGCTGTAAAAGAGATTCCACTGTCAAAGTACAACAGAAAGAACTGCAGGATTATTTAAAAGATTATAGTTAATGAAAAGTTTGTAAAGAAGAAATATCTGCATGTTTTTTGTTTGCTTCCTGTCTCCTTCCTCCTCTTGTCTCCTGTTTCCTTCCTCCTCTTGTCTCCTGTTTCCTTCCTCATCTTGTCTCCTGTCTCCTTCCTCCTCTTGACTTCTATTTCCTTCCTCATCTTGTCTTCTGTTTCCTTCCTCATCTTGTCTCCTGTCTCCTTCCTCATCTTGTCTCCTTTCTCTTCTTGTCTCCTGTCTCCATCCTCGTCTTGTCTCCTGTCTCCTTCCTCATCTTGTCTCCTGTCTCCTTCCTCATCTTGTCTTCTGTCTCCTTCCTCCTCTTGCCTCCTGTTTCCTTCCTTGTCTTGTCTCCTGTCTCCTTCCTCCTCTTGACTCTGGTTTCCTTCCTCCTCTTTGTCTTCTGTCTCCTTCCTCATCCTGTCTTTTTCCTCTTCTTGTCTCCTGTCTCCTTCCTCGTCTGGTCTCCTGTCCCCTTCCTCCTCTTGTCTCCTGTCTCCTTCCTCTTGACTCCTGGCTCCTTCCTCCTCTTTTTGTTTCCTCTTGTTGGTCTCCTCTCTTGCCTTGAGAGAAACTGCTTTCTGGCCTTTCTATTAGTAAATTAATTTACAATGTCATCAAAGTCCAGATTCCTGACAAGCTGAGATTCAATAGCCATCAGTGACGCTGCACTGAGGCGCTGTTGAGTTTGTGTTGTTCTCAGTTCATTTTTTATTCTTGCCATTTGTTTAAATCGTCCCCCTTCACAATTTGTAACTGGTAGAGTTAGAAGAAACCACAGGGCCACAAACAATAGGGAAGATGAACTGTAGACTATTTTTAGCCCGAAAATGATCCTGGTTCTACTTATATTACATTATTCATGTGGACTCTGCTGGGATTATTTAGAGCTGAGAGGCGCAGAGCTCTGATCATTGATGAACTCCAGACAGATGCGTCCTGAGCACGGCCACAGTAACATTATCAAAGTGTCTCCACCTCAAAAACAAATTTAACATGCAATCGTTCATGTCAGCTCATATCCTGTCATGTTTTCTGTCTTTTATTTGTGCCTGATGCATTTCGCTGCTGCAGAGCGGAGCGCATCACCTGTTTCGTCCTCCGGTGATTTCACCTCACCAGTGCGGCCGGCGAGCACTTCGTTATATTTGTGGTTGGTAGATCTTTTTTAACTGCAGTTCAAAGGTAACTCATAAGGTGAAAAAATATAAAGCCATGTAGCAGTTTTTCTTTAGGATTGAGAGGAGATGCAGGAAGATAATAAACAGACAGGGCACAAAAATAGTCAAATAAAAACAAGTTAGTTTTTGTACCTGGTGGTTGCAACAACCAGACACCATTGAACGTAATCAGAAGTGAGGAACAGAAAATTAAATGATTATTTCAATGTTTAAAGCAGCAGGAACTCTGAGAAGCTGCAGGCACATCAGTGAGTTTGCGGCCGCTGTGCAGGGGGACGGCTGAAGCAGGAACAGTAAAGATGCAAAAACTACCGTTGTGTGTTAACTTAGAAAATGTGGGCGCAATTTCAATTACTTGTCAACATTTTTCTCCAAAGTTACATTTTTTCTCAATTACTAAAGCACAATTCCTGAAACCTTGCTCCCTTTTCTCAAAACATTAAACGCAAAACCTCAGCTTCAAGCACGATCAACCTCTCATTCCTCTTGCCAAATCAAACTTTCACCTCAAAACAGTTTTAGCTGTGCTCAAAATCAAACACTACTCTCAAATCATAAACAAAGTACTCAAAATTGCATACACCATCAAGCAGTCAGTAAACAATACACCAAAAAATAGAAAGCACAATGTTCAGGGCCATACAATTTATTTATTATACCATGTACAGCTAGTTCTGTTTTTATTTATTACAATAAAAACAATGAATGGGTAAAGATCTCCAGGCTATCCATTTGAATATTCGTAGTTTACTCCCAAAAACTGATCAGCTTAGAGCCTGGCTATCGTACAACAATCCTAATATAATCACATTATCTGAAACTTGGCTTACTAGTACAGACTCTGCTATTCATCTGGATAATTATAAAGTGTCCAGGGCTGACAGAGGATCCAGAGGAGGCAGAGTCGTTACTTTAATCTCCTCCAACTTGAGTTCACAGGTAATAATTCCTGATGGTATTTTTGTGAAGGTCACTCTTCATGCAAATAAACAATTAATTATTGGTAATATATACCGACCACCTACATCTCCAAAACTAAAGTCTGCTAGAAACATCCTAGCTACGGTTTCATCATGGGAGTTTCAAGCGAGATTATTCTGATGGGGGATTTCAACTTAAACTGGAATGATCCCTCTACACATATAGAATGCAACATGGTTAACGGGGCTAATTTGACACAAATAATCACTGAGCCTACTCGAATTAGCTCAAACCCTAAATCTCTCATTGATTGGATTCTTGTTTCTCATCCAAATAGAATTATGACCTCTGGTGTTCTCTCTGACTGTTTCAGTGACCATGCCATTATTCATTGCATTTGGAAAATTACAACTCCTCATCTTTCTCCTAAATATATAAAGGTTTGTGAAACGAAACAATTTCAATATAACTTATTTATCAATGACATGCTAAGGATTAACTGGTATAGACTTCATTTAATACCGTTTGTGGAAGCTGTATGGGGCTTTTTTTATTGTGAAGTGGGGCGGTTATAGATAGACACACCCCTTAGAAATCTATTAAGGTTAAAAGGCATCATCTGCCTTGGGTTAATAGTGAGCTCATTAATCTTTTTAAAACCAGGAACAAGGCCTGGACTAAACATAAACGTACACAATTACTTGAGGACTGGGAGTAATACAAAAGACTTCGAAATGTATCAACTCAAACTAGAAATGCTAAAGCTAATTATTATAGAGAGATCCTGTCAAATGATCGAAGTAACCCAAAGCCATTCTGAAAGGGAGTCGACACTTTAGCAGGTAAGTCTAATAATATATCAAATTATATGATAGTTGACAATGAAATTTCCAATGACCCAGCTGTGATTTCCAATGCTTTTAGCTCTTTTTTTTCTCAAATACCGCCTGTTCATTCTCCTGATCGTTGTGTAGATTCCTTGATGTACAGCCAACCCTGCAACAGCTCTTTCAAATTCCAACTACTCACATCTAGAGCCCTGAAGCCCTAGGCCCTCGGGTCGGCCCGGCCCGATGGCCCTCGGGCCGGGCTTCGGGCCAACAACTGTGTAATTACCTCGGACACGGGCCGGTCGCCTTTATTTTTAATCAAATTCATTAAAAAATTGAAACAAACGCAGCAGTAGAGCCCTGCGTGGGACTATTTTCTTCATCCCGCTCCTGCCTGCTCCCGCTGAATTTCTGACATTTACCGCCCGCAACCGCAACGTGTGTGTTACACTCCCGCCCGCACCCGTAGCGTGCATGTCTACTCCCGCCCGCAACCGCAAAACTCGGAGAAATTATTACCTCACATTAAAAGAGATGTACTGTATTGAGTTTGCGTCCTCTCTGGTCCTGGAGAAAACATGTCATTTTATAGGCTATACCAGGGGTCGGCTCTCTGTGCTTGTAAAATAATGAATGGATATTTAGATAAAATGCTTTATATTTTACTGAATTAATTTTATATCTGTAAGTCAATTCTATGTAAATATTGTCTGCGTAAACCTGAACAGTTCCAACCCAGTCTTACTGTGAGACCGGGTTCACGGGTCACGCTTGTGCGTAATCATATGCGCTTTCTGAGCTGGAGAGATTCTGGGCTTCTCCTCAGACAGGCTCATGGATTCGTCGCCACATTGGAGACAGGAACAAGCACTATTCAGCCAAAGTTTCATAATCAGGGAACATTTTCTAAGTGACAAGTCTCTCTGAGCGACAGGGTTTGGAAAACACTCGCTTCAGTAGGAGGAACCTTCCCGCATGCACTCTGGTTCTGCGACGCGCTCCAAGCCAATCTCCACAACTTCAGCTCGCTGTGCACATATGCGCTGACAGCGAGCTGCGCTGTCCAGCTCAGATGTTCAGATGGGAATCTTTTCTTGGGTGATTTAGCTACATCTGCGATGTGTGTAACGATAAAATGTCAGTTCGTCTGCATGCATCAGGGTAATTGTTTGAATGCATTCAAACTATTGTTTTCCTGTTTTCTTCTTATTCTGCTTCCGTACACTTTTTGAACCTCTTCTTCTCCTTCAAATTTTGAGCTATTTCAACAATTTTATAACAAAACGTTCAGCTAATTAAGCTCTTTCGGGCTATTACTTTTGATATTGATATCTTTAAAATTTTTCGAGTTATTAAGCTTTTTCTGCGAAAAATTTCCCATTGAAATGAATGGGATTGGTCAATTTTCAGCAAATTCCTATCACTTTTTGACCTAAAACTCTATTGGGTTCCTTTTAACTTAGAGACTTCATTCAAAGTTTAACAAACTCACAAGACTTTCCTGTTTAACATATTAAAGAGGCTTTTTGATATCTTTTACGGTTTTTCTAAAATTGCAGGTAGAATTTGAGGTACGACTTGAAATTTTCAGAAAAATTCACAAAAGTTATAATGGGGAAAGATAGGAGCAGTGACCCTCCCTTGCTCCATTTCCGGCATTGTCCCGAGAGAACCGTAGGTCAGATTGAAATGAGACACATGGTGGCTTACAACTAACGAATATACCTTCTTTTTGACCTATAATTCATGACTGTACTCCAAACATTGTGGTCGTATGGTTCATTTGTTTGAGAAAATTCAAATTTAAAAAAGTGTCTCTCACCACTCTAAACTGAAGATTCCGCACTCTAACTTTTGAACTTCACATCTTCTGTGAACAACTCTTTTCTACCCCCAGACCGTTTGGACTACCAAAACAAATTATAACTCAAAAAGTAGGAATTTTTGTCAGCTTTTCAGAATGGGTTTCATTTGATCTGTAAGTGTTACCGTTCTTTCGCTACAAGCCTCAGAAAGAGGAGAGACCCAGATTTTCCCTCATTGAAACCCATGTTAAAGGAACAGAGATTTTCTCCTCTGATCTGCTTCAGACAGCTAAAAGTTTCTCGTCATAGCTTCTAGACAATTCATGGTAGGCACATAAAAATTGACACAGATGACCAACAAAGCCTTCTGCCGCTCACACTTTTTGAATTTTTCAGTTTGGTGCAGTACTTTTCGAACAGATGTTCAAAAGGCCATTGATAAGCTCTCCTCCAGTAGCAGTCCCGGTCCTGATGGCTTAGAGGAGGGGTGGGGAACCCTGGTCCATCAAGGGCCATTATCCAGCATATTTTAGTTTCAAACCTGCATTATCACACCTGATTTCAATCAGCAGGTGATTAACAAGCTTATGCAGAACTTGATGAGCTGCCGAACAGGTGAATCAACCCCTGAATCAGAAGTGTTGGAGCAAAGACATGCAGGATACCGGCCGTCGAGGACCAGGGTTCCCCACTCCTGGCTTAGAGAGTAAGTTTATTAAACTTGCATCTCACGTCCTCTCACCCCAATTGGCTGTACTTTTTAAAATGTCGTTTGTCGCCTGTGAAGTGCCCCTCGCCTGGAAATGTACTAAAGTCATTCCTTTGCATAAAGGTGGTGATTCAAAAATTCTGAATAACTACAGGCCTATATCAATAATCAACTGTGTGGATAAAGTCTTTGAGAAATCAATCTTCAATCAACTTTATGACTATCTCTCCGATAATATTTTATTCATTCAGTGCCAGTCTGGCTTCAGAAAACATTTCTCTACAACCACTGCTCTCTTGAAATTTACCAATGATGTATTCTCTAGCTTTGATAACAATTTGTGCACTGGTGCCACTTTCTTAGATCTCTCCAAAGCATTTGATTTAGTTGACCATTATCTTTTACTGGATAAATCGCATGCTATTGGCCTTTCAAGTTCATCCTTACTTTGGTTCAACCCTTACCTACATCATCGTCGCCAGTGTGTGTTGTACAGGAGCTGTCAGTCAAATTTTACTGGAATGTCTAAAGGCATCCCTCAAGGTTCTTCCTTGGGACCTTTATTATTTTCTATTTATGTTAATGATATGCCCCTGTGCTGCACAGACTGTAATATTCATCTTTATGCTGATGACACAGTTATTTATTGTAGTAAGCCAACTCTCACTGAGAAATATTTTTCGCTACAAAAAAGACTTTAATTCTATTCAGCAGTGGCTGTTGGCCAAGAAACTTCTTCTTAAGAAGTCCAAATCACACTCCTTACTGTTTCATAAGAAAGCCCTAGATATTGGCGAAAAAAACCTTAAGCTTTGTTTTCTCGACTTCTCTCCTCTGGAGACCACGGAAACCATAAAATATCTTGGTGTTTGGCTGGAACCTGATTTATCCTTTAAAACACATATACAATCAACTACAAAAAAATTCTTCTTAAAATCCTCTATCAATCTGTTAATTGTTTTAACTTTCTGGTCAGGAAAAGAATTGCCACACAGCTGCTTCTGCCTATTCTGGACTATGCTGACATTATCTATCAGAACACTTCATCCTCCTCTTTGCACTCTATTGATGTTGCTTATAACAGTCTCTGTTGTTTTGTTCTTCATTGTCCATTTAGGACACATACAGTAGAAGTGTGATGTATCGACAGTTGTCATGGATCGCACCTGCTGTTAGGAGACAGTTTCACTGGTTTCAGTTCATTTTTAAAACTTTTTACTTTAATTACCTGGATTGTCTTAAAATGCATTTAATTCACTATAATTCACTTTACAGCCTGCAGCATAATGACCAGTTTTTTTTGTTGTTCCTAGAGTTAAAAGAGAGGTAGGGAAACATGCTTTTGGTTTTAAGGCTCCATGTGATTGGAATAATCTTCCTTTATCTATTTGTTGTTTATCGTCATTCACTACTTTTCGAAGGGCTCTGGTCGATCATCTTCAGGAATAATTGTCTATGTTACTAATTGTATTTGTTCAACTGGCTGTTGCTTTTGCTTTGTCCTTGTTAGTTGGGGTCGTGTTGTGTGGGTTGAAGTATTGTGAGCCTTTGAGGGTGTGTGTGTGTGTGTGTGTGTCTGTCTGTAAATGATTGTTGAAATGTTTTGATTTTGATTTTTGCTCTGCTGTCTTGCTCTTCATTTTTGTTCTTATTTTTGCTGTAAAGGAGGACCCACTTGAAAACAAGATGTTTCATCTCAAGTGGTTAGTCCTCCGTATAAATTTTTTTAAATAAATAAATAAATATACAGCCTGCAGTCCACTGTGCTACAGTGTTCAGTGACAGTGAAAAAAAATACATAAAATGAAAAACAAAGGACTAAGCATGTCATCAATGGGCCTCTTCTTGTCTGTGGGCTGAGTCAGGCCACAGCACTTCATCGACATCACATGCAATATTTTCCCTCCTGAGGCTCAAATTGGGTTGCACTCTAAGTCCTGCTTCCCTCATTGTCAGCCATGGACAACAACATTGTCCATTGAATATTTCCACTCTTCATCTTGCTCTTCCTCTTCATCCTCTTTCTCTTTCTTGCCCTCCTCCTCATCCCCCACCACACACACACACCCGTCCTTGTCCTCTCATATGAATTCTTCTATCCATTGTCACACTTTCTCATTCCCACCTTCAACAACCTGTTTGCTCTCTGAACTTGCTTATAGTGGTTATCACATCATTTGAAACAAGTGAAATCTATTTTGACTGATTGTGTTCAATCAATGACATTTATGCTCTTGTCATGGGTAAATGTGCCACTTGTGTTTACCGTTATGGATGACATGTACATTACAGTGCAGAATGTGTTTTAAGAATGAGAATGCCTTTAGAGTTTTGCTAAACCGCGTGAAATGGTTTAAGGTTTTGACAACAGGCTCAACAGTTAGCTTAATGAGTTCAAGCAACTGAGAACTTTCTTCAGTCAACGGATTTTAGTGTTATAGCAATTGAGAAAAGCTATAAGACTGCTGCACACCAAAAATAATAATAAAAAGACTGCTGCTCGCGTGGGCCCCCTTGTGGCTGCGGGCCCCTGGGCCTGTGCCCAGTTTGCCTGTATTATAATCTGGCCTTGGAGATCAGGGTTCAGTTTCTGGTCGGGTCATACCAAAGACTTTGAAAAAATGGTACCCAATGTCTCTCTGCTTGACACTCAGCATTTAAGGGTTGGATTGGGGGATTAAACCACCACATGGTTCCCGAGCGCGGCCGTGTCTGCAGCTCACTGCTCTACCAGGTGATGGGTCAAATGTGGAGAACAAATTTCCACCATTATCATCATCACCACCACCATCATCATCATCATCACAATCATCACCATTGTTCTCATTGTTATCATCACCATCATCATCATCATCATCACCATTGTTATCATCAACATCATCATCATCAGCACCACCATTGTTATTATCACCACCATCATCTTCACAAACACCAGCACCATCATCATCATCATCATCATCACAATCATCACCATTGTTCTCATTGTTATCATCATCACCATCATCATCATCACCATTGTTATCATCATCATCATCATCATCATCACCACCACCACCACCACCATTGTTATTATCACCACCATCATCTTCACAAACACCAGCACCATCATCATCATCATCCCCACAATAAACATCATCATCATCACCAACATCATCACCACCTCCACCAATATTTTAATAACCACCATCATTGTCATAATTGTCATTTTCATCACACCCACCACCGTCTTGCCATCGTCACAATCATCATCATCATCATCACCAACATCGTTGTCGTCGTTATCATCGCCAACATCACCACCACCGTCACCATTGTTGTCATTGTTGACGTTGTTATAATCATCATCATTACCAACACCATCATCGTCATGATCATCATCAGCACCACTATAATCGTCATCATCATCATCATCACCATCATCATCATCACCACCATCATCATCATCACCCTCATCATCTTCATCATCACCACCACTATAATCATCATAATTACAATCATCACCACATTGAGCATGTGCCTGCATGGATCACTATGGGAACACACAGATTGTCATGAGTTTACACAAACTCACATCACAAAGAGAACTCTTGAGGATTTGTGATCCACATGGATAATATACTCTGAATATTGAGTAATATCACTGCTTAAGCCTAAATCTGGCAATAACTATGTGCTCAGTTTATTTAACCCACAGCACAAAACCTCTGCAGCTGCAGCACAAACCAACACATTTTCACTTAACTTTATTACAAATGAGCCCTGGCTCGAATCAGGAAAACAAGTATTAATACCACATTTCCTGCTGGTGCGTGATGCCTTGGTCTGCCTGTGTATTTGCGTATTTGCAGCTCTCGTGTCTGAGGCTGGAAGTTTTTGGCATCTGCCGGCTCACCCTTGGTGGATATCTGGTGGGGTCCAGATCCCTGGGCCCTATCGCGTGTTTCCGCCAGAGTTGGGCGCCCTTGGGAACCTCTGAGTTCTGAGCTCGGCCTGCCCTGGAGGTGGTGGCTGCGGGCGGGCCTGGGGGTCTGGATGCTGGCTGCTGGTTGCCCTTGATTGCTTTACAGCCGGACAGGACACGGTACGAAAAAAAAAAAGGAAAACAATTATTACTGTTATGGATTCAGCTCTGATTCCAGGAACAGTACCCCACATGTTATCTTGGAGAGAACATTTCATTAATTACTGCCATCAAACTGTGAGCTAGAGGCTCATGCTTTCAGTGGGCTTCACTCTCATCCAGGTATGAACGGAATGGGAGACGCTTCGCCTGAGCGCAGTTTCTTTCTTTCTTTGTTTCTATCTATCTATCTATCTATCTATCTATCTATCTATCTATCTATCTATCTATCTATCTATCTATCTATCTATCTATCTATCTATCTATCTATCTTTCTTTCTTTCTTTCTTTCTTTCTTTCTTTCTTTCTTTCTTTCTTTCTTTCTTTCTTTCTTTCTTTCTTTCTTTCTTTCTTTCTTTCTTTCTTTCTTTCTTTCTTTCTTTCTTTCTTTCTTTCTTTCTTTGTTTCTATCTATCTATCTATCTATCTATCTATCTATCTATCATCTATCTATCTATCTATCTTTCTTTCTTTCTTTCTTTCTTTCTTTCTTTCTTTCTTTCTTTCTTTCTTTCTTTCTTTCTTTCTTTCTTTCTTTCTTTCTTTCTTTCTTTCTTTCTTTCTTTCTTTCTTTCTTTCTTTCTTTCTTTCTTTCTTTCTTTCTTTCTTACTTACACAATGTGAAACAATATATTGCTGAGCATAAGAAGTGTCCAAACACAAAGAGTTGAAAATGTGTGCCTAGGCAGCATGACTAAATCTCATTAAACAGCCAACACCCAAATGGGTGGAATAAATGAACCTCGACTTAAAATAGATCAAAGTGACTGAAGAAACAGTGTGATCCAAGAATAAAACACGCAAAAATGGTTAATTGTTTAAGCAACAGTAATAAAGATTTTAATATGGATCTTAGAGAGGAAGGTTGTCTTTATGAAAAAAACGTTATTAAATAAATCACAGAATGTGCAAAGCTTCATTAAAATGTTTATATTTTATAGGAATACATTCCAGGTTTTAAACTCTGTAAGACCTCATCTGAAACTTAAAATTTCATCAGATTTTTTGTTGAGTGCGTATACTTTCCCATTCCAGAGCTCAGGCGTTTCTGCTTCCTTTAACTGAGTTGTTGTCTTTTGTTCTTCTCTGAGCTCCTGCATGCAATTATCACTGCTTCTCATTTCACACCACATTCATACCTCAGGGAGTCCAGGGACATGGAGGAGTCAGCTCTGATCAATAAGAAGCCAGTCAGGGGATGAGAAGATGTATCGCTGTGCAATCTAAATTCTTAGAAGTCAGAAGAATCAAGCTCTTTGCCAGTATATTTTGACATTAAATTGTGTAATTTTCAACTTTTATATCCTTTCTGTCCTTCTTTAGTACCGGGGTGGAATCATGGATGCCCTGGTGACTCTGAGGAGGGACACAGGTGACAGAGTGTTGAGCGAAGTGGAAGACTTCTGTCCACATAAGCTATTCTATTCTATTTATGGGGCAGCAGTAGCTCAACAGGTTGAGCGGGTTGTCCAGCAAGGTTGCAGGTTCGATCCCGGCTCCGGACAGAGAATTCTGCTGTTGTGTCCTTGGGCAAGACACTTAAAGCGTGGTTTATGCTTGACGCATTCACTTTCCGCGCGGTGATGCGGCTCGTGGATGGAACGCGCTTCACAACTCGCAGCGTTTATGGTTTGTGCGGCTCGTCTCTGCGGTGAGCCAATATTCTCCCAAACTGTAGGGGGCAGCATGGAGCTCTACAGCATGCATCCAACACTACACCATAGTAGAAGTAGAAACTACTGTTTACAACATGGCATTCCAGCATTTTTAACAGCGTCCTCGTCTTTTCTGACAGTGCGAGCTATTTCTCTCCAAGAATTATTAACAACATGTTGATCACGGTGATCTCTGAGAGCTGAATCATACAAATGTCTGTGTTTATGAACCTCTGCCATACTAGTTCTTGCCGGTCCGCCATGTTTTTCCGCGTCCGTCCGTCCGCGTGGTTAGAAATTTTCCGAGGTGCGCGTTGCGGAAATCTTGAGCCGTGCGGAGACGCGGTGGAGGGGCGTGGTTGTTAAAATGACGCAAAATGACGCTACTTTTCCGCGCGGAGCCGTGCGGACCTCGCGGATGCGTCAAGCATAAACCAACCTTTACCCACCTTGCCTGCTGGTGGTGGTCGGAGGGTCCGGTGGCGCCTGTGCTCGGCAGCCTCGCCTCTGTCAGCGCGCCCCAGGGCAGCTGTGGCTACATCGTAGCTCATCCCCACCAGTGTATGAATGCGTGTGTGAATGGATGAATGATACACTGTAGTGTAAAGCGGTTTGGAGTCCTTACTCTGAGAGGCGCTCTACAAGTGCAGGTCATTCTATCTGACAGGTGACAAAAGGTGCTGTTAAATACTCTGCTAGCTGTGAAGGACATAAAGGTTGGGATGTGAGGATGAGATTTATATTTCTGAGATTAGGAAGTCCTACTAGCTCTGCAGAAAATCTGCACCCCAAGTTAAAGGTTTATGTAGGCTATTGACAACTAAACTCAGTAATTTTACAATTTTTATTTACTTGCTTTTAGAGTTGCAGGTTCGAGCTCCATCTGTCACAATTGTTGTGTCCTTGGGCAAGACACTTAACCCTCCTTGCCTGCTGGTGGTGGTTGAAGGGACTGCCTGCACCTGTGTTCTGCAGCCTCATTTCTGTCAGTCTGCTCCAGGGCAGCTGTGGCTAATTTAACCAGTAAGAGTGTGTGTGTGGGTGAATGACTGATTGTGTTGTAAAGCACCTTGGGGGGTTCTAATGTTTAACTACAGAAAAGTCAGCCAGGTGCATGCATATTATGATAAATCTCATTTCACCTCGTTGCAAAACTTTCTGAGCAAAGACATGTCTCAAATGTTGGCAATAAAACAAACTCAGATGTTACTTTTTAGAATAATAGTCACATTTTAAGTTAAAGGGATATTCCACTCCAGGTGAAATGTTGCCATATTCCCCAGCGTGAGATAAGTGTGACTAATTTGGCGGTATTCTGCTAGCTTTGGCTTAGCATAAACAATATCAGTGAATGGTAACAATTAGCATTTAGTGTGGAAAATGTCATGAAAATTACTCAGTGTTGATCCTAACCTTTTTTTGTGACTTCAATAATCATATCGACTGTAAATGAAAAATAATGAGTAAATAATAAGTATCCAGGAAATTCCAGGAGCAAATGTAGCTTTGGGACTATGTTGTGATGAAGCAATGACGCAGCGGCCACAATAGACACCTACTTCATCTGTCATGGACTCTGACATTTTTAGGCCAACTCGCTGTTCCTTCAAAACACTTTATCGGGTAAAAACCTAGTAGCCACACATTTGTGTATTGAAGTGTATCAGGAGCCCAACTTCATGTCCACTACAGCTGCTGGAAACTCTGACGATTTTCACAAATTCTTTGTTCACAAAGTATGGGGCATTAGTGCAGTTATTTCTGGTAACTCTATTGACCCTGTTCCAGTTCTTCCATTACCACCCACCCTGAGCTCCCTCAATACCGTTTTTCATTCTGAGCTGAGTAAGCTTGGTGCAAGGCAGATGCCATCTGACTCTCCACTTGATGTTCTGCCGCCTCATCTCTGGAAGGCTGCCTTTCCGTGTCTTGGCCGATCACTTGGTCAGATTATCAATGGGAGCCTCAGCACAGGTGTGGTCCCAGCTGCTTTGAAAGCAGCAGTTGTTCGGCCGACCCTGAAGAAACCTGGTGCTGATGTCTCTGTGATCGAAAATTACAGGCCTATCTCTACCCTGCCTTTTACATCGAAACTGCTTGAGAAAGTCGTTTATCAGCAGCTGGTCTCACATTTAGCTGACTCTGATCTGTTCGAGGTCTTCCAATCAGGGTTCAGGTCTGGCCATAGCACAGAGTCGGCTCTACTGAGGTTCTTAAATGATATCTATCACTAGATCAGGGTACATCTGTGGTGCTTCTGTTGTTAGATCTGACGACAGCTTTTGACACGGTTGACCACGTGATTCTGCTTGATCGCTTGGAATGATGGGTTGGGATAAAAGGGTCTGCTCTGGATTGGTTTAGATCGTATCTCCACAACAGGACATTCTGTGTTAAACTAGGTGATGTTTTTTTCTTCTTGGGAGGGCCTCCACTAGGGGGTCCCGCAAGGATCAATCCTTGGTCCTCTTTTGTTTGCCATTTATTTGCTTCCTTTGGGGGCAATCTTTCGTAAACATGGCCTAGCGTTCCATCTCTATGCTGACGATTGCCAGATTTACTCTCCACTGACTACGTTTACATGCAGCCAATATCCGGGTTATGATCGGGTTAAGGTCGGTATTCGGGTTTCTGAGTTGATCAGAATAACCCGTTTACAAGCATAAATAGAAAGAGTTACCTCTAACTTGCATAACCCGATTTAAATGCGAACGTTGGGGTAGCGTCAGGATGTATGGACTACGTCCAAACGCAATATGCGTCATTTCCGGTTCTTCTTGTTCCGGTATCCGTGAAAACAACAACATGTTTCCCAGTTCGGAAGAGATAGCGACCGCGTTTGTTTGCGCTTTACTTTCCTCGTCACTCCAAAGGTGTGGTGCTGTGCCGCGACTCGCCATGTTGCTCCCAACTTGTTGTTTACTTCCAGTGTTCTGGCGCATACAAGACGTCTCGCTACTCAAAAGACCAAGATTCCTTGCGAACAGAGCATGCGCAGAACACACGCTTTGATGGGGATATCCCGATATGCGTTTACACGACCAAACATTCGGGTTAGAAAAGGGTTACCCCAGGTGTAGTAACTGGGTTTTTAAAAACCCGGTAATGAGCATATCCAGGGTTTTGGCGGTGTTTATATGGACCTGCGGAACCGGGTTGTTGTGAATATTCAGGTTTTAAAAGGGTTACTGGCTGCATGTAAACGCACTCATGTCAGGAGAAAGGTCACTCTATCAGTACTTTGTGTCCTTTCTTAACGAGGTGAAGTCTTGGCTAATGGCCAACTATCTGCATCTGAATGAGGGAAAGATAGAGCTCATTGCTTTTCACCCCAACAGCAGGGCTGTGGGTTGTTATGTTGATCTTGGCCCCCTTTCTCCCTACTCAAAACCAGTTTTCACCAGTTTGGGGGTGAAAATTGATGCTGGACTTAAATTACACATCAACTCTGTGATCCATTCCAGTTTCTTTCATCTGAGACGCCTTGCAAAAATCAAGCATATGCTGTCGAGAGCCCACCTGGAGCTGGTACTCCATGCTTTTGTAATTTCTAGGCTTGATTACTGCAACTCTCTATATGCGGGACTGGGTCAATCATCACTGTGCCGCCTACAGGTTGTGCAGAACAGCACAGCTAGGTTTCTGACTGGGACCAGAAAACGGGACCACATCAGTCCGGTTCTGGCCTCCCTGCACTGGCTTCCGGCCTGTTATCGTTCACACTTTAAACTACTCGTTTTTGTTTACAATTTCTTCCAGGGTAGTGCTCCCCCCTATCTGGCCATGCTGCTGAACAGACATTCCCCATCACGTGCTCTGTGCTCCTCTGACCAAGGCCTGCTCGCTGTCCCTCGTTCTAGGTGTCGTGGGGACTGGGCTTTCTCAGTCCTAGCACCTTCACTCTGGAACCAGTTGCCACCTGCAGTCAGGCTATCCCCATCTCTGCCAGCCTTTAAGAGTCGCCTAAAAATGCACCTCCTCCACTTGGCATTCCCTGAATGTGTTTGAGTTCGGCCTTCATTTATGTTGATTTTAATTCCCTGCTTTCATTGGTCTCTTTATCTCTTGTTTTACCCAATTGTTTTCTACTTTAATGTTTTTACCTGTTTCTCTCATGTACCGTGTTCAGCACATTGGGTTTCCCGACAGGGTTGTGGAAGGCGCTTTATAAATAAAGCTTTGATTGATGGATTGATTGATTGATTGATTGATTGATTGATTGATTGATTGATTGATTGATTGATTGATTGATTGATTGATTGGTTGATTGATTGATTGACTGAAATGCTAGCTGTTACCATTCACTTACATTGCTGATGCTAAGCTAAAGCTATAGAATATTGCCAGATTAGAAGAATGACTGGGCTGATCACAAAATGTTTTTTCCCACTTACCTAACTCTGGGGAATAGGGCAATAGACTAGATTTGACTGAGGTTATGGACAATCCCTTTAAAAAAGATGGACGTGATTCTTGCACCATTGGCAGTGTGTTCCCAGAGTTATGAGCCAACTCTCTTAAAATCCTGCAAGAAAAAAATCTCCATTTCAAAATGGATCTTTATGTTTCAAATCTATGATATCCTGGATTTTATGTATCATGTATCAGCCAAACCAAACTCCACTCTTCTTTTTTATTAGTGGGTTAATTTATAAATCGGTGGCCATTCGATCACTTCTCTAATGTTTTTTTTAGTAAACATTTAACAATCAACTGGATTTTCTACAGCTGCAGATTTTTTGTTAGTTGCTAATCGATTCAGTCGCCTGAGAATTCTATAGAGAAAATGTCTTTGTTCAGCATCACTGTGACGTTACAGAGAGGTGAAGAACAAAAGCCTCATTCATCATTCATACCTGTGCTGACTGGCTGGAACAGCTCACTCTGCTGCAGTTCAGTACCTTCTGCATGACTCCACCAAAACTATGAATAATCACGCCTTTAGTGAATAGAGATCAGCATCAAGTGAGTCCCAGTAATTAGAATAAAAAGAAGATTCAGGTAACTGGTGGATTATAAAGGGTTAGACACTATCAGGCCAGTTCACTTCATGCTGTAGACGTACATGACAGTAACATCATCTAAACACAGCCACTTCTCCATAAAAAGTTTAAGCTCAAAAGGCATTTTTGTAGGAAGATCTGTCCAGCAGATGCACACAAGATCCATTTGCTGTCCTTTGTGTTAAGTGGCGACATGTCATCATCTGCATTAGTTTCTATGACAACAGGATAATCATACAGAACATGTAGCTTGAATCTAGACTGACCCATGTGAAGCTGAATACTCCATTAATCTCCTGCTGCAATCAGATCTCACTTTGCTTCAGCCTGAAATACAAGATAACTGGTCTGTTCTGCATTCTTGTTTGATTCAGAGTCTACTGCAAACTAAAAAGATGTTTAAACCACTTTCAGAAAGTATCCAACACACAATTGGTTTTAGACATATTTTCAGCATTCACTACAATGTATTTAGATTTGTTTGTACTGTAACTGAATGTATATGCATAAGGCACTGTGAGAGAAAAAAGGCTGATATAACATTTAAAAGGAACATATTTTGCAAAACTCCCCTTTTGCATCCTTTTGTGCTAAAACAAGCCTTCCCAAAAGTCCCCGTTTGTGATGTCACAAACAGGGAAAGTAAAATAGAACCATCTCTCACATGCAGGAGTCCAAGCCCCTGCCCTGCTTCTTCTCTTATAGCAGTCTGACCTCTCGTTCACAACAAGCACAGAACAGATGCGTTCTGGCTTCAGTCACAGTGACGGCGGTTCTTTTAACGAACTTCTCCGGAAACTTCTGATTCAATAGTGACCTGCACAGAACCCAACTAATGCTGCTACATCACAAATGCTGCTACTCTGTGTACAGGTGCTGGCCAGTAAATTAGAATATCATCAAAAGGTTGAAAATATTTCAGTAATTCCATTCAAAACGTGAAACTTGTACATTATATTCATGCAATGCACACAGACCAATGTATTTCCGATGTTTTTTACGTTTAATTTTGATATTTATAGGTGACAACCAATGAAAACATCAAATCTGGTATCTCAGAAAATTAGAATATTCTAAAGGCCAATGAAAAAATGTTTGTTTCTCTAATGTTGGCCAACTGAAAAGAATGAACATGAAAAGAATGTGCATGTATAGCACTCAATACTTAGTCGGGGCTCCTTTTGCCTCAATAACTGCAGTAATGCGGCGTGGCATGGACTCGATCAGTCTGTGGCACTGCTCAGGTGTTATGAGAGCCCAGGTTGCTCTGATAGTCGTCTTCAGCTCCTCTGCATTGTTGGGTCTAGCGTATTGCATCCTCCGCTTCACAATACCCCATAGATTTTCTATGGGGTTAAGGTCAGGCGAGTTTGCTGGCCAATCAAGGACAGGGATACCATGGTCCTTGAACCAGGTGCTGGTGGTTTTGGCACTGTGTGCAGGTGCCAAGTCCTGTTGAAAGGTGAAGTCTGCATCCCCATAAAGTTGGTCAGCAGCAGGAAGCATGAAGTGCTCTAAAACTTCCTGGTAGACGGCTGCATTGACCCTGGACCTCAGGAAACAGAGTGGGCCAACACCGGCAGATGACATGGCACCCCACACCATCACTGACGGTGGAAACTTTACACTGGACCTCATGCAACGTGGATTCTGTGCTTCTCCGCTCTTCCTCCAGACTCTGGGTCCTTGATTTCCAAAGGAAATGCAGAACTTGCTTTCATCAGAAAACATAACTTTGGACCACTCAGCATCAGTCCAGTCCTTTTTGTCCTTGGCCCAGGCGAGACGCTTCTTGCGCTGTTTCTTGTTCAAGAGTGGCTTGACACACGGAATGCGACACCTGAATCCCATGTCTTTCATGAGTCTCCTCGTGGTGGTTCTTGAAGCGCTGACTCCAGCTGCAGTCCACTCTTTGTGGATCTCCCCCACATTTTTGAATGGGTTTGTCGTCACAATTCTCTGCAGGGTGCGGTTATCCCTAGAGCTTGTACACTTTTTTCTACCACATTTTTTCCGTCCCTTCGCCTGTCTGTTAATGTGCTTGGACACAGAGCTCTGCGAACAGCCAGCTTCTTTAGCAATCACCTTTTGTGTCTTGCCCTCCTTGTGCAAGGTGTCAATGATTGTCTTTTGGACAGCTGTTAAGTCAGAAGTCTTCCCCATGATTGTGGTGCCTTCAAAACAAGACTGAGGGACCTTTTAAAGGCCTTTGCAGGTGTTTTGAGTAAATCAGCTGATTAGAGTGGCAGCAGGTGTCTTCTATATTCAGCCTTTTCAGAATATTCTAATTTTTTGAGATACCAAATTTGGAGTTTTCATTAGTTGTCACTTATGAATATCAAATTAAAATGTAATGAACATTGGAAATACATTGGTCTGTGTGCATTGCATGAATATAATGTACAAGTTTCACGTTTTGAATGGAATTACTGAAATATTTTCAACCTTTTGATGATATTCTAATTTACTGGCCAGCACCTGTATATATCTGTGAATATTACTGTTGATTTTACATTTATTTTATTCAGTATTATTTTCCTGTATTCTTTTACAATTTGCACCAAAGGGAGTGTCACTCCAATTGCGCTGTATCTTGTCTAATGACAATAAAGGCTATTGTATTCTATTCTATTCTATTCTATTGTATTCTATTCTATTCTATTCTGCTCCTTCAAGAGCACCAAATAATTAGAAATGGTGACATAATACGTTTAAAGATGTACCTGTACCAATACCATGGATTGTCATACACTGTAATCACTATAAATAATAAAACAAAAGCCAGCAAAATAAGGCAATACTGGTTTTATTTAGAAAAATACTGGATGCACCTCATTGAAACAAGTCTCACGTCCTTTCTGGTTCATTCCAATCTGCATGCGGTGTCCAGAAAAAATAGACTTGATGCAGACACTTTCCTGAGCTCCGCATCCAGATCCGCACCACAGCCAGGATGCATGCTCTGATTGGACTCGTTGATCTTTGGTCTTTACAGAAGCTGTACAGAAACAGGACCGTATTCATTCTGTATTCCATGTAAAAGAAGCTGAAGTGGTGAATGGGTGGGCGTGGCCTGAAATTAGCCTTGCATGCTAGCCTATATATGTAAATATATAGCCTGGCCACAACATATTGATTTCAGTCAAGGCGCAGGTCCCGTTTGTGATGTCACAACACTTCTCTAAAATCTAAATCTAAATTTATCTTTTTGTCCCCATTTTTTATTACAATATTATTAATAGTTTTTATTCATTTGCTTACGTACCTATTTTTGTTCTTCTGAAGCACCTCATGATTTTTATTTTGAGAAGTGCTATTTAAAAGAAAAAAATTCTTCTTCTTGTCTTACAAACTGTCTCAGCATGCTTTTTGACAACAAACAATGCGACAAACTCACTGTTATGGATGTAGGTCAATGGGGCAGTCCACCATACTCTGTTGGAGAAGATGCAAATACATATTTTTTCTAAATAAAGGACTTAACTCATTCACCTCCACTGATGACGAAAGTCATGATTTTAAATCCAACCGTTCACTGCCAATGATTAGCATTTTTTTACTGTGTGGGTGTCGGAACGATCCCCCGCACCATGAGATCAAACATCTCAGCTCTAAAGCCGATCTTCATCCGCCTACGTCACACGTCACGTGATCAGGAAGCAGAAAATCCATGTGTTACGAGATCGTTTTGGGCCGCTGCTGTAAAAAAAGTGAGGCGTGAACCCATGGACGTAATTTTCACTTTAGAAGTGGGGGGGGGGGGGGGGGGGGGGGGGGGGTTGTATCTTTACAGTATGCTCTAATGGGAAACAGGTTTCAGCACAAACAGTTGTTTTCCACTTGGTGCTAGAGCTCAACCAGTGTCAATTTAATATAGCGTAATATTGTTTATGGATGGTAAAAAGTGCAGGGGTCAAAGCTTGACTTTGGAAAAAGTGGGGGGGACATGTCCCCCCTGTCCCCCCCCAAAATTACGTCCATGCGTGAACCGGAAAATCTTCTGCCGATTACAATTCAACAACGGATGATGAAAGAACGGATAACACTTGAAACGCGCAGATTCTTCCTGATGGAAGAGGTGAGTCTACTCTTTGTTTTGTTAGTTTTGGCGTTGACATCATCCTAGCGCGCAACGTTCTGTGACTCTTAAAAAAACAGTAAAAACGCTGAAAACGCTGGCAGCGAAGGGCTTTTCTGATCAGGAAACAGCTGGCAGTGATGAGTTAAGTACCTCTTTTTGCTCTTGACTCAAAGCACAAGTAAAAATATAGTCCTAAATAACTGCCAAAGTAGTTTCAAACAAGCTATCTTTATCTTTGTTATGCTCAGTCGCAGTAACATCCCGCCCGCCAAAACGACAGAGTGCTGTGATTGGTCAGCCACCAGACTGGCTGGGACTGCAGACGTTCCTGTGGGGGGTGAGCTTGCTGACGTTCAGAGCAAAATCATGTCGTTTCTGCTACTGTCTGTCTAGATTTCTAGGCTGCATTGAAATGGCTCATTTTGGAAGGTATTCAAAATCTCAAGAATAATGCTGCTAGTGGATCGTAGAACTATTATAACTTCATAATTAGTCTACTTCAATGACGAACTGATCTCTGCCCAGCTGCTGATTAAGAAAGTCATCGCTAACATCCAGGTCAGGCTTTGACTGTCTTAGTCGTCATCTTCTTTTGGTCAACATTTTAGAAGACATTTGACCAGTTTAAAGTAAACAAAACCACTTTTAGCAGCCGGTACAGAGCCAGCTCCAGCTCATGTCTGAGTGATCCAGAGCTGAGGTGAGACAGTGAGGTTAACACCTTACCTTCACTACAGCTTTAATTTCCTCAAAGGACATTGCTCTGATTGATTTCCTGCACTGAGACCGAACCAATAAATCCTCTTACATAAACCGTGTACCCAGAATCTAATTCATTCCAGTGTAAAACAAAAAAAAAAAAGCATCAATCTTAAAATGCTTGTTTTTGCTCTGCAGCAGAACACAAATGAAGGAGAGATCGGTATTAAAATGAGGAATGTGCCATTTTTAAATGTATTTGATTGGTGATGTCTCTGAAAGATAATGATCCTATCAGTAGTTTTATCACACTCCTATTATTGGGGCAATTTGACTGCTTGTCAACACTGGAGCTGTTTTCTCCCCAGAGGCCGGAGTTTCACCTTGCTCTGCTGTTATTACCAGCATATGCTACAGATCCTCAATCACACACATTACTGTTGTAAAGGAAACGTCTGCCTTTCAGCGGTAACTGCTACCGCTTTGTTATCTGTGACATTAAATGAGCATGAAGCCTGAGCAGGTGCATGTTGACATCAACCCGAGTTATTGGGTAAATCTTGACTGACCGGTTTCATTTGAGAGGAGCGCTCCAGAGCTCCTGCTTCTTCAGCTCCACAAAGACATTTCAGGTCGTAAGAAAGCAGCAGAAACATGTCTGATTCTGCCCCTCGAGCTGCGTTTTAATAATTCACATCTCAGTGTAGAGAACTCCGAGAAATGCCACACTCGATCCAGAGTTCTGGGTGGAAATCAATCGTGTGTTTCCACCATCCTCTTACAGTGATCCATCTGCTGTTGCCATGGAAACGCTCACACGAAACAACACCCAGAGGTATTTTTGAGTGTTAATTTGGCTTTTGTCTGGGGCTAAAATTTGTCATTGTCCTAACTAAGCTGTCTGTGCTGGCTACTGTTCTCCCCACCAATGAGAACGTTTAAAATGTTATTATTTTTCTGTCTTGGACCCGGCATCAGAGAGGGTCATTTCTGTGTCAGCACAACGCAGATTAGTCCTGCTGCTGCAAGACTGAACTTTATTTGTGTAGCAGTCTTGTTATTATTAAAGAAGCATTTCCAGTAGACAGAGAATGGTAAATTATCTGTCAAATTGAAAATAATAATAAAAAAATGGTAACGTAACAGAAAAGAAAAGTTCATATTAAGACAGAAGCTTGACAAAAATGAGAGAAAGTAAACAAGGTGCTGCTTTCAACAGGTGGCTCCTCTGTAAGAACACTGCTGTTCCATCTGACTCGGTGGTGAGCAGGTTGTTGACGGACGATCACTGACAGCTGCGCAGTCGACCCATCAAAGCTCCCGCCTCAAACAGAATCAGGCAGAAATGTGTCAGACCGAAGCGTCTGAGGCTGCATCTGAATGTTGTTTGATTTGGAATTCAGGATCCAGAGCTGACTAAAGCCCCAGAGGGAGATCAGCCCACGGCGGTGCATGACAATTTGATTTCTGCTTGTACTGGAAAGTGCTGAGAATGGGGGCAGTGTCGTGAGCTCAGATCACTCAAGAGTTTGTTGATTCAAAAAAAAAAAAAAAAACAACAACACACAAAAAATGTGTTATTGTTTAAAAGTGTTGGACATTCAGTCATCAGCTCCAAGCAGCTGTGGGTGATGCCACATGACACTTGTTTAGTGGAGGCAAATTGATGATTTTATCTGTTATGACCAGGAAGATGTAATGTCCTATATAAATATAAATCTGCGAGGTCTTTCTTGTAATTATTCAGAAGATTCTAGGATTTAACTCAGAAGATCTAGGTTCTTTGCTTTTTCAGTGATCAACCCCACTTCGTGTTACTTCAAGAAAGAGTCAAGTTTATAAAAGTAAGAATTTATTTTACAAACAATTTAAAACATGACTAATTAATATAAGCATTTACTGTGAGTGGATGTAACTAAACGTGAAGAAGGAACCTATGTGTGAATGCGATATCAGGCAGAGCTTCCTTATCAAAGTAAGCTGAGTTCTGGTGAAAAGAATTTGGTTTGCTCTAAGCTATGAAGTTGTTATCATCAGAAGAACATCAGACGCAATCTGTCATGTATACTTCACCCGTTTCATAGAGACCCTCTTGGTGGATCCGAAAGACGCAGGGGTCGGCTGACCGCTGGCACCGGAGGGCTGTAGAATACCGTGGTACCGACCCTTCAGTCCAGAGATGTCTCGGGTCACAACAGTCAGGATGGAACCGTGCGTCTGGCGGACTCTTAAGGAGTCTAACAATATCAGCTTTGTTTATGCAGGAACTGTTTGCTCATCAGCTTCGCAGGTGCAAAAAGGTTTTGACAATGTGTCAAAATCTTTAATAGCTAAAGAGGTTTTGCTACGGATGGCCGGTCTGAGCGATTCTCTAAAACTGTCGAATCACACAGGATGATCCAGTTTTAAGTTTTAGCTGTTATGATTTGGACAGCCAATCAGAGGCTGACAGGTTTGAGAGATGTTACCAAGACAACTCAGAAACACGCCTTCTTGACACAGGATGTTCTGACTGGGTTAATGCTATGTGTGTCAGGGTTTAATTTAGCCGAACTTGTTATTGTGGAGGTGCAGGTGTGAGGACCTGTCGTCTAAACGTGTTGAACACATGGCAGTCTTAGTAGACATCATAATATAACATCCAGTGTGCACAGATTGAAGCATTTCATTATACTATAATTTTTATACAATACAGACTAGTAAACCCAAAAGACAAAATATCAGCTGGCCTTAAATGTGGAGTCTTTTACGAAATCCCATGCAAACTGCAATAAAACATTCATAGGAGAAACCGGACGCCAACTCAACACACGAACAATAGAACATAGAAAGGAGTGCAAGAAAGAGGCAAGTCGAAAACACACAAGAGCAGCAAAAGAAGAAGCAGAAAGCACAATAAAGAAGTCAGCCGTAACAGATCACTGCACAAGAGAAAACCATGTAATGGACTGGGACAACACAAGGATCATAAAAACCGAACAACAGAAACACAAAAGATGGATAAAAGAAGCTATAGAGATAAGGAGACGTGGATGTGGGACCATGAACAGAGACGATGGAGTTTACTCGTTGGATCGTGCATGGGACTGCATCGTTGGAGAGGGGAGAGTGGGCAGCAGAGGGCGACAACGTCCTCTGCTGCCCGCCAATAAACGGAGAAGGAAGTGACGCCACCATCAGCGTCAGCCTGAGGAAGTTTGCAGCCGCAAACGAAACGTAGCGGGAAAACAGGTAAAACTGCTCTGTGTTTTAAAAAAGAACTACAGCATGGAATTAGAGATATGACACAAGAACACACCTAAGATCTTTCTTTCTTGCTTGCTAAGCACGTCCCCGTCCCGCAGAGCTCCTTGCAATAGGAAACTGAACGCCGACCAAAACAAACCAAAAGCATTAGACTACCACTTACGTGCTTCAAATTTAAGGAAGTGCTTCAGCTGATGCAGAGTTGATGAACTTTTCACGGACAAGTAAGTCTTCAAAATATAAATATATGAAAATACAACATGACATGAGAATAATACTTGTAAAACAATGTGTTTTTGCTCCGTTTGTCGGCTACAGACGGACATTCAGTAACAAGAATCATGAAGTTGCTATCTTAAAAAAAAACTGTTGTCACTTTTTGTGTGATATACTTGTCAGCGACTTGATGGTGCCATCGGATAAGAGAAATATTCCAGAAAGATACTTAAAATCTTTACTCTGTGTTTACCAGTAAACTACAGAATTGTCTCATTTGTTGTAATATTTTTTGTTGCATCTTTCTTACATTTTTTTCTTTATTATTAGCAGTGACAGTATTCCCCCAGCACTAACTAGGTTACACTGCAGAGCTGTAGACTTCACTATAACATGAAGTGCAGCTTTTTCCTTTGCTTATCCATTTGTCTCATTTCTATGTGACACACAGAAGCAGCTAGTTGTGATCTACGCATACTAACATGACCAATTAGTTTGAAATCAGGTAACAGCAAAGGGCAAGGTTTCATCCTGTCATTGAATCTAATGTGAAACGACAATCAAGAAAAGGATGAATAATTATGGCATGCAGCATAATTTGGTGTGTCATCATTATGTTATTTATGCCACCAGGCAGCATGGAGTCTTCCATTCATGGCACATCGCGTACGATGTTACATGACAGGACTTTGTGTTATTTTAAAAGGTTTCATGAAACCAGGCTGAGGATTTAGCATCTTCTGAAAATTGACGTTTTACATGAGTAAAATGAGATTTTCAAACATGAGTTTTGGGAGATGTTGTTCATATAGCTGAGTGTTGTGCTGCTAGACCCATTTCTGTTGGCATTTCTAGCATTCGTATGGCACATGTCACCCTGAATAACAAGCTGGGGTTTTGTGTGTACACAGTATGGTAAACTATTTCAAATATGTAATTTTACACTTGTATTTGCAGCATGAGGACAATTGTAGTTATTTCAAAACACACATTTAACCCTCTGGAGGCAGGCGTTGCAGATTTGCAACAGTTAAAACCTACCTACCTGGTTACTCCACATACGTATTTCATGACCTTTTTTTGTTGAACTCAAGTACCCCTGAAGGACTTAGTTGTTCGTCCTTTTATTAAAACTTATTTTGAGCCTGAGAGGGTTAAGGAGGATCCAAAACTCTGAATCTAAATCCATGTTTTTGCATTCAGCTCCAATGATTCAGACTCTGAAAACTTTATTTGTCTTTGAGGAGCAATTGTGAGCAGCAACAACAACAGAATACAAGTTAATGGTTTCAGTGATTTTATACTTCAGGTTCAAATGAAACTCTACTTGATATCATGCAAAATGTACATGGTGAAAAAAAACAACAACAAAAGTGCTTACAACTGCACCATCCATCCATTTTCATCTCCTTATCTGGGGTCGGGTTGCAAGGCAGCTGCCTAAGCAGAGGCCTAGACTCCTCTCCCCAGCCACGTGGGCCGGCTCCTCCGGGGGAATCCCAAGGCGTTCCCTGGCCATGTGAGAGACATAGTCCTCCAGCATGTCCTGGGTCTTCCCTTGGGTCTCCTCCCAGTGGGACGTGCCTGGAAAACCTCACCAGGGAGGCATCCAGGAGGCATCGTAACCAGATGCTCGAGCCGCCTCAACTGGCTCCTCTCGATGTGGAGGAGCAGCGGATCAACTTCGAGCCCCTCCTGAGGGCTGAGCTTCTCACCCTATCTCTAAGTGAGAGCCCAGACTCTTTTTATAAAAAACTAATTTCAGCAGCTTGTATCCGTCATCTTATTTTTTCGATCACTTCCTAAAGCTCATGACCATGGGTGAGGGTAGGAACGTAGATCAACCAGTAAATCGAGAACTGAGCTGGATGGGGATGTTCTCTCTTCATCACGACAGACCGGTACAACGCCTGCATCACTGCAGACGCAGCACCAATCCACCTAGCAATCTCATGCTCCATAGTTCCCTCCTTTCTGAACAAGACCCTGAGATACTGAAACCTCGTCCCTCATCAGGAGAATGCATTCTACCTTTTTCCGATTCAAGACCATTGTAGAGGGTAAATATTGTTGCTTTCAAGCTTAATATATTACCCTTACTTATGACCAATAAGCTGTGATATTCTATATAAATATAGAGTATCACTCTGATTGGTCTTTGGATGTTTAATCAGAAGATTCTCGGATTCTTTGCTTTTTCAGGGATCAAACACACTTCATATTAATTCAGACAGAGTCGGTTTATAAAAGATAAGAAATGTATTTTCTAAACAAATAAAAACATGACAAGTTAACCAAGACTACTGTGATGGATGAATCTAAGTGGATGGGATGTGATGTATGGTGATTTATGGGTGTGTGTTTATCAGAAGAACTGAACTATCTAGAACTATCTAGAACTATCTAGAACTAAGAACTATCTAGAAGAACTGGGTTCTGGGTGAGAAAAGGATTTGGTCTGCATTCAACTATGAAGTTGGTTCTAATCAAAATGGCATCAGACGCAATCTTGCTGTGTTCTACGTACCCCTGAGAAGACTCCCTTTTGGATCCGAAGTTCATAGAAAAGACTGCAGTACGACCAGGTTGATCCAGAGTCGTCTCCCGGATCACAACAGATAGATGAAGTCGTTTGCATCTAGAGCAGCTGTTTCTGAATAGCTGAAGGAACCGTTTTGCTCTGTCAGCTGTAGGCAGCTTTTAGCTTGTCGAAAGCTTGTCAAGAGATGCGGTGGCTAGAGAGTTTTCCTCCGATGGCCAGTCATAGTTAGCTCAACTAACAGAAGCTGGAATGCTGGAATGCTGAATCACTCCCCAGTGATTCTGTTTTAATATTCTCATATTATGACTTACTTGGCCAATCGGGGCGTGCCATGTTGAGGGGTGTTGACAACAAACCCTCAGAACATCAGGCCTTCTTTTAGATACAGGATGCTCTGATTTGTGGCTAAGAAAATTTCTATGTGCAGAAATTACTTTAACTTTTATTTATCTCTAATGAACATTGTGTCTGAGTGTAGACAATGATTCACTTGTTAAATCAAACATTACTGATCATCATAATATTATTCATTTCAACTTCAGTAATTCAAGCACAGATTAATCAAAACATTATTATTATTCATCAACCATTATTGTTCATTCGACCATATGATTATTTACTATTATAACGGTTCAGTCCTTCATTCTGTGCAGGGCAGCCTAGATCAGCAGACAGGCTTGGCAGAGAAGAACCTTGAGAAGGGAACATGATGTTGACAATACGTTATTATGTGTTCAGAGCTGCAGAACCTTCTGGGCTTGTTGGAAAGTAGAATTTCAAATCCATTTTAGAGAATGGAATTTATGTCTGTAGATGACCGGTGGCATGTAGGTCAATCTGTAGGTGAAAACTGACCATTCCTGGACGTTACATGGTCTCGGATTTAAAGGAGCTGATTTTCATCCCAGCTGAAACACACTTGAACTGCTACAGTACAAGCTAGAGATCCCTTTCTGATGGAGCCAACAGAACCACATCATCTGCAAAAAGCAGAGACCCGATCCTCAGGCCACCAAAATGAATCCCCTCAACACCTTGGCTGCGCCTAGAAACCCTGTCCATAAAGGTTACAACAGAACATTTTGATTTCACAGTAAGCCATGCAGTTTCCAAAACGATTCAACATTAAGTTTAAGAGAAATGTGGAAAGCAGCTGGCCACATGCTAGTTCTAGCAAAGTAGAAAGCAGCTGCACGTAGCTCCTTCACCTCAACACCAGAGTGGTGACCGGCCTTAAAAGACCTGAAGGATTTTTGGTCCTCTTTTCCTTTTCCTGATCCTCATCATTCAGCTCTGACTAGGTCCATTTTTGTTTCTTTTAACACGTTGCTGGCTGCGCAGTGGTGCAGTGGTTAGAGCTGTTGCCTTGCAGCAAGAAGGTCCTGGGTTCGCTTCCCGGCCTGGGATCTTTCTGCATGGAGTTTGCATGTTCCCCCTGTGCATGCGTGGGTTCTCTCCGGGTACTCCGGCTTCCTCCCACAGTCCAAAAACATGAATGTTAGGTTGATTGGTCTGTCTAAATTGTCCTTAGGTGTGAGTGTGTGTGTGTGTGTGCATGATTGTTTGTCCTGTGTTTCTCTGTATTGCCCTGTGATGGACTGGCTCTCTGTCCAGGGTGTACCCCGCCTGATTGCCCATTGACCGCTGGAGATAGGCACCAGCCACCCCCCCCCCCCCCACACACACACACACACACACCCACACACCCACACCACCATCACCCTGCGTGGACAAAGCGGGTTCAGGAAATGGATGGATTAAAACGTTGCTTTTTCGTGACCCACTTTCCAAACTAATATAACATTTGTCTGTGAGCAGTTGTGATTGCTTGCTGGAAATTGAGTTCATGCTGTTCTGAACAAAAATGACAATGATACATGGCGGGATCTGTCTGCTGTTCTGATTGTGAATCATCTCAGTCATTTGTTGAAGTAGCGTACTTTAGAAAAGCATGTTTGGTACAGGTTATTATGGTTATAAAAACTGAGTTGGTGCAGCTTTTGAGTATGTCAGTCAATCAATCAATCAAAGCTTTAGCGACTCTGTCAGGAAGCCCAAGGCGCTGAACAAGGTACATGAGAAATGTGAAACATGATGAATAAATCGAAAGTAAAAGCAATTCAAATAGTGCAAAAAGGTCAAACATTAAAGTAGAAGACAAACGGGTAAAACAAGGGATAAAGAGACCAATGAAAACAGGGAAATAAAATCAACATAAAAGAGGGCCAAATTCAAACATGTTCAGGGAACGCCAAGCGGAGGAGGTGGGTTTTTAGGTGACTCTTAAAGACTGGCCGAGATGGGGACAGCCTAACTAAGGGTGGCAACTGGTTCCAGAGTGAATGTATGTATCTTGCATGCTGTTGAAACGGCAGCAAGGGAAGAGAATGAAGAGGAGAGAGGAGCAGGAAACCAGAGGGTAAGCTTCAGGCAGCAGGTCTCTATACTTCTGAATCAGCAGGGCCTTTCCTTTTCTTTCCTGTTTGTCTTGTTTTAGTCAGGTTGCCACAGATTGTCCAGCACTGTAATCACAACTTCATCCTGAAGGTCAAGCCTGCTTCCAGCACATTTCCTCCTTGTTTTAGGTCTTGAACACAGCAGACTTGTTTAATTTAGTAATTAGCCACGCCGGTAGTCCTTAATGAAGGCTGGGGAGACATTTCAGCTGTTGTTAAAAAGAGGAACACACAGCGAGGAGAGCTTTTTTGCCCCATGTAATTAATCATGGACACTAGGGGGTGCTAAAAACAAGCACAACCACAAGTGTCCCTTTACCAATACAGCATTGAACCCTGTAGTAGTAACATCACCTAAAACAACAAAAATATAATATACATCAGAATTTGCATCTTCACAGGACATGTTAAAGCTACAAACTAGCTAGCTTAAAATATTATTTCATGCCTCTTAACAACGTTTTAACATTGTATATAAATATTTTGTTGAGTTAAAAAACAATGGAAAAAATGATTAGTTATCTCGTATTTGTCTAAAAACCTCAGCCAATAATACGGCTCAGTACGAAACCTCTTTGGTATGTTCCTGCTGTGTTGCTTTTCTAACTGCATTGCTGGTTCTTTTTTAAAACAGAAAAGGTTTCTATTTACCTTGCTGACAGTTTCGTTCGCGGCTGCAAACTTCCTCAGAGCTGACGCTGATGGTGGCGTCACTTCCTACTCCGTTTATCCGCGGGCAGCGAAGGACGTTTACACATTGGATCGAGCATGGGGCCGCATCAACGGAGAGGGGAGAGCGGGCAGCAGAGGGCGACAACGTCCAACGTACCCAGCTTTGCAGGTGCCAAAGCTGAAGGTTTTGACTATGTCCAAATCCTTCTGGTGAAAGAGGCTTGCTCAGACTGCTGTTCTGAGCTTCTCTCTCTTTGTCTGTCTGACTTACTGAGACTGAGAGTGAAGCTCTTTTTAAGGCCTGGTGTTATCTCAGAAGTTGCCAAGCATCTCAGAACACAGTCTCCGATTCTGAACTCTGAAATGTGGGACAAGGTTACTTATGTGTCATGTCTTTATCTTAGCCTTACTCTGTCAGCAAGTGTGATGACCCAATCCAGTAAACATAATTAGTATCATTGAAACTGATTCATGAAACATTTCATCATTTATACATATACATGGCAATATTTAGTGATTATTAATTATAAAATCTTAGTCATAAGATCTTCTTTTCTTCAATGATTATTTTGAATTTCAAAATGATTACTTTTAATTATGAAATCTTCTTTTCTTCTGGGAATAAAAGTTTATCTAACAGAGTTCTCTTGTGAAGGAAGGATCCTGGAAAAGAATGCTACTGTCATCTTTATAATCTGATGAAGCTGTGTGCAGCTGATGAAGTCATCTGATTAAAGAGCTGAGTGCAGACTCCAGTCTCCGGTCTAGGGAAAATACAGCCGAACGTGGCTAAGCCAGGGTAAGTTTACCTCCCTGTGCATTTGACACGTGGAATCTGAAAAGCAGGCCATTTGGTGACGTTACAAAATTCCTCCTTTTCTATTTTACCGAACCGCCACACCTCCCCGGGTCCTGATTACACACTCATGTATTTAGCAACAGAACACCACTGGTGTGAGAGGTTCTCTGCTCAGTAATATCAGAGAAGGAGAAACAGCCAGCTGCTACCACTTCAGCCTTAGGACAAACTACCAGAGTCCCAAACTAAAAACATCATTTGAAGTCACAGATAAAAAAGATATGTTTGGACCTAGAAAACAGTGACTGGTGTTTAGCGCTATCTCGTTTACTGTGGCGATGTGGGTTTCTGGTGACAGGAGAACATGGTCCAGGGATGATCAATCAATCAAATTTTTATTTGTATAGTGCCTTCCACTGCCTTTACAGAAGCCAAAGGCGCTGAACAAGATATAAAAACAGTAAAAGAGCAAAAAGACAAAGAGACAGATTAAAAACCGCATAAAAAATTACTAAAATGACAAGACATGGGAGGATGGGAGGGGTCAGAGTTCTGTGACCATGTTTGTGTTTAAAAGCTAGCTTGTTTTGCATGTCTGGCATTGCAGCTTTTGTCTTTGCAACATTACTAAGTTTATTAAACTTTTTTTGGGTTTGTAGCTGAAACTGCCCAAACATTACACTGTAACGTACCACTGGTCACATTTTCACCAACAAAATGACCAGAAATTAACTTTCATTTGCAGACACAAACGTGTTGATTTAACAAGTTAATCTATCAGTATACTCATGCACATCATAATAAGATTATTATTAATGTTTAACTTCCACTTCACAGAAGTGTTTAAACATTCTCATTCACACAGGGAGTTAACCTCTCTGAGGATCTGACCGAAGGAGGGACTTCTGAGGTGTTTTTGGCAATGCCCTCAAACGTGTCAAATTCTGATTTGCCTAATGTATCAACAATGTGATTCGATGAAACAGAATTGTTTCTTTAATTAATTCAGGTTCTCGCTGACTATCCAACCAGCATATTCGGGAACAGGCATTTTGAAACCATCCTATCTTTGGACCTCAGGTCAAAACCTCTGCAACGCTTGGTGATATCAGACAAAACGGCTCTTCTAAGAGAATGCTTTCAGAATGCAAAACAGAATCCGAAATGTGTAAATCAGAAGCTTTCAAAATTTAAGTTGCATGCAGATTTCCTGTTTCTTAACTAGTAACAAAAAGCATGTCATTACCCGTGAAACCGCCGTAGCAGAACATAAAATAAACCACAGACCTTTATGGACACATGCGGCTGTCTTTCTCCTTGATTTTGAACTTGCATGAACTGCCAAAATCGTGCGTGGTCTTGAAGCTTCCTGGTGATTTCGTGACCTGGTGGAACCAGCTGTGTTGGACACTTTTGCTGCCTTTTTGTGTCTGAAAGGATCCCAGAGGAAAGTCAGTTTGCGGGTAAATTTTGTCTATTACATAACGTGCTGCCTACGCATCCAGTGGAAAGTTACTCTGAACGTCTTAAGTTGTGAAAGATGATAAATTCGTTGTTCTTCATAGATGTAGTGTGCATTTATTTTCCAGTAGAGGTTACTGTGTAAGTAGGTTCCAAGATCTAGCTTTGTCAGAGATGGAGATGGGTT
The DNA here is from genome assembly GCF_043380555.1 of Nothobranchius furzeri. Lineage (NCBI taxonomy): Eukaryota > Metazoa > Chordata > Actinopteri > Cyprinodontiformes > Nothobranchiidae > Nothobranchius > Nothobranchius furzeri. The sequence continues at coordinate 5,017,872 of NC_091745.1, read as the reverse complement.
CATCTTTGATGAACACAAGAGTTTTGGGGGAAGGTTGAAATCTTGGGTTGACAATTAGTTATTTTGTTTCTGATGTATTAAGATCGTGGTCTACCACGTCCCTGTTTGATTTGTGCTAAGTACTCATTTTGCTTACACTACATGGTCTATCACTTAAGATGTTTCATGAAGTCAGCTGTGAGTAAACCTGTCGGTTCTCTTGTTGATTCTTGTGTTTCTGAGTGTTTTGTGGCTTTAAAACCATGTTTTTGCTTGGAAAACATCATCTGGCACTAATTAAATCTGAACAGGATGAAAATCCACAGTTTTTCCCTTTATTTCTGCAGCGAACAACCAGCTGCACCATAATTATGGACCTTTGAGCAAACAGTAGTTTTCACTGAAGCTGTGTTAATCAAAGATAGGCTGATCTGGGAGCAGAATCGTGACAGCCATTTGTCAGATAAACTTTAATAAATGAGAAGACCGTCTAGATAATACAGCTCTCTCTCTCTCTCTCTCTCTCTCTCTCTCTCTCTCTCTCTCTCTCTCTCTCTCTCTCCATCCTTCTCTGCAGTGAGGTGTGAACATTAAAGTGAATGTGGAGGAGGAGTTCTCACGTGGGGAGAGCGGTGGGGGAGCCAGGCAGAGGCAGAGGAAAACAGCAGCAACGCAGGCAGACAGAGATGAAGGCTGGTCGGAAAGAGGCTTCAGTGCAAAAAGAAAATGAGCATCTTCCCAGCTCTGTTCCGTTGGGAGTCTTTCTAATCTGAGAAGAATGTGGAAGCTTTAAGTAGTGTCCATCTAACGAGTCTGGTAGGTTTCTCATGCTGCGTCTGTCTGAACTGCATGCTAATGTTGCTGTTCATGTAAATGAAACAATAAATCATTCATGGTCATGTTCTATTACTCAGAATTAACCATTTTTAGAGAAATGTTGCTTCCTTTAAAAGTTTGACTGCTGCAGTGCAAAGACAGAATAAAGAAGACATTCTGGATTTAATTATTACGGGTATTTTGGGGCTTAAACCAAATTCTCTTAAGATATGTTTCCACTGAAGCTAGTTTTTTCTGCTACACCCCATCATCATCCTCTCCTTTTCTCATTTTTAATACTCTTTTTTGAAATTTTCCAAAAATGTCTAAATATCTGCTAGCATCCATCACAAAGTCTACAAATTTCCCATCCTGTCAGACGCTTCCCCATCACCGTAAAGCTCCAGCTTGTCTTTTCCGGTTTCCTGTGATCCCGGCGGGACTCAGACATGTTCTGTGATAACTGGAGTCTCACCACTGATGTCTCACTGCAGATGGAAGTTTAATATAAGCCCAGATTTCTTCCTCTGGTGGAAACAGAGACACAGAGCTGTGAATTCCTCCACAGCGGCACCCAGAAGATGCTATTGCCCTTCTTTATAAACGTATTAAGGGCATTCCTGTGATTTTTTTTCTCTAAACATGATCTTTTTATCTTTTCTGTTTTGCTCTCAGTCACGATCCTGATTTCTAAAAACAAAACCACAAATGTAAGCTCACTGCTGAAAGCTGGAAAAGGATGGACATAGTAGGTGACGTTCAAATGTCCTCCTTTAGTACTTTTGAGGCTTTTGTTTACATTTATTTTCTGATGTTTTTAAAGTTTTTTAGGTGACACAAAAGGGAAAGTACATTATCCTGGATCACATCAGTACTTTCACTCATGTTTGATCTAATCTATGTGCATCTTTAATTCAGATCAAGCTGCTTCTTGCTCCATGGTGCTTCCATGAAAAAGCAGTTCTGCTGCTTCTTCTTCATGTAGCCTGATGAATCCGGCTTGAGCTTGTAAAGCAGCGATCACAGATCCATGGGCTGCCTGCTCTCTCTGATCTCCTGCATGGTTGAACACCCAAAACACAGTGCAAATGCTGTGATGCTCAGCATTTTACACTAAAACTTTCCTCACCTGAGTTGATTTTAGTGCCTGTTTGCACACCGTCACCAACCAGTAAGCTTTTGAGAGTAACGTATTAATAGCTTCCTGTGAAAGCTCAGTGGAAAATGAGAATTTTGCCATTTTCTCAGAAAATGGATCAAATATTCTCCAGACTAACAGAGCACATCCTCCTCCAGCTGCATCACTCCAGAACACACCAGGAAGCTGAAACTTTACAGGGATTAGAATCTAAAATCACACATTTCTACCAAAGAGGCCACTGATTCTTGAAAAACAGACGTTTCACTAAAAATGAAAAAAGCACCTACTCTAAATCCCTATCATGCATCAGTTGTGTTTTCATTTTTCCTCTATTGTATTGATGCTCACTGTGCTTCATGGAGGGGTCCTCAACAATCAGTGAGCGGAAAATAAAATAGCCAAACAAAATTAAAAAGGGTGTTTTTTACGTTTGAACACAACCCTCAATGGTCTGATGCTTTGCTGGGTCTATAAAATGCTTTTAGACATGCAGATCTGTGACTCACCTTCAAGTGCACCACTTTGATTTCAATGTTGTGCCACTTGTCACGATGCAGTACTATAAGAGTGTGTGTGTGTGTGTGTGTGTGTGTGTGTGTGTGTGTGTGTGTGTGTGTGTGTGACATCATAAGTGGCATCTTTTTGTGCAGATGCAGCAGGGGGACGGAGGCTCCTATACAACATTGTTTCAGGCCAGAGATCGGCAGAGACGGGTCTCTCCTCCTCTGAGCTGCTCATTATAAAATATCAATCCTGCTGCGATGGTGGCTGGAAGCAAAGCATCCAAGGCAGAGAAGAGCTTCTGCTCTCTTTGTTTTTGTTGAGTGAATATAACCAGAGCACCCATCGCTGGATCAGAGACAAGATCCAATCAATTACAGAGAAGTGGAGCTGAGCAGGCTGCATCGAGTGGCCTGTTGGACCACCTTACCTAAAACCTTCCAGTTCATATTTGGAACCAACAGCAGAATTAAAAGGCATCAGAACGAATAAAGATGAACCCTTCTAGGCAGCAAACCTTAAAATAATGGATCCAAAAATTTTTCATTATAAATTTAGCATCAACATTTCCATTTGCAGAGACCTTCAACTCTGTGGAACCTGCTACAACCAACAATAAAATGGTCCCTGTGTTCATCTAGTAAAATATCAGCCTGTTTGGAATAACTCAGCTGGGGATCGTTCTGAGAAGACTTTTTCTGTGCATGGGAGCTTGTCAAACATTTTAATAAATCTGAAAGCTGCAGATAAAATGTCTTTGGCACTGTGCCAGCAAAGATCACTAATGCAGAAGCTTTCCTCCTTTCATAACAGCATTTTCAGATTTAATAGAAGTGATGGAAAATTTGATTTGATCAGAATTTCCTTAAATCTTCTCTCACTCCAGACATCCACCATGTCTGATTTGGAGGATTTCAGCCGGCCAGGAGGTCAGACCAACGTGTCAGAAAGCTACCAGCTGAACCCCACCAGCGTGATCGTATCCGTGGTCTTCTCCATCATCTTCCTGCTCGGCACCATCGGCAACAGCCTGGTGCTGGCCGTGCTGCTGCGGAGTGGGCAGGTCGGGTACAACACCACCAATCTGTTCATACTCAACCTGAGCGTGGCTGACTTCTTCTTCATCATCTTCTGCGTTCCTTTCCAAGCCACCATCTATTCCCTGGAGGGATGGGTATTTGGCTCTTTCATGTGCAAAGTGGTCCACTTCTTCATCAACCTCACCATGTATGCCAGCAGCTTCACTCTGGCAGCTGTGTCTGTCGACAGGTGGGAAGTTTTACCTTTTAGATTGCAGACAGTAAATGTAGTTTTCCCTGATGTTCAGCAGCCATTTCTCTGATTTCTCATTAGTTTGTTTCCTTATTTTGTTTGTTAATAGTTGAATGCCATATTTCAAACAGGTTGTTGTTTAGTAAAGCCCCAGTCCTAAAGCAACAACAAATACTAACAAAAACAAAAATATATTTAAATTGGTGCTTATTTTAACTTAAGAAAATCTAATGCACTAATTGGTTCATTAAAATCCTCTGCACCTCCTCCTAATTAACAGCAATTAGAGTGCAGCTGCACATCAGACTAGAAAAATCTCCTCACAGAGGTCTAAGTTAGGCATGACAAACATTTGTTTTTACTTATTTTTTGTTTACTTGATTTCAGATTCATTCGTTACTGAAATGTTATTTATTTATTTATTTATTTTTATTTATTCAACACTTATGCAACAGGCAGATGAAATGAAAACTATGGTGCATAATTCATCCCTTCACAATGAAACCTCTGCAACCTTTTTAGTTTTATGTAAACTATCTCCAGCAGTGTTTCAGTGGTGCATTTTTTAAATTATTTTAGTTTTGAAAAGGTTTTCTGCTGCTTTTCAAAAAAAAGCAAAGACAAGTGGAAAATGCAAATAATGATTTTATGCTCTTTCAGATTCTCGTGGTAAGAGCTAGAATAAACAGAAACAATTCAGTAATTGTCTTCATTGTTATGTAAGTACACATTTAAACAGAGATTAAGACGCATTATCCTCTCACCTGTTGGTCTGTTTAGTCAAGACTTCAGGTCAAAAGTGCTGCAGAAGTGTTAAGTAATTCTGTTTCATATTGTTAGAAGGTACTCTGGGAGTATGGGGTACCAGGCCCTCTGATACGGGCTGTTAGGTCCCTGTATGACCGGTGTCAGAGCTTGGTCTGCATTGCCGGCAGTAAGTCGGGCTCGTTCCCAGTGAGAGTTGAACTTCGCCAAGGTTGCCCTTTGTCACCAATTCTGTTCATAACCTTTATGGACAGGATTTCTATGCACAACCAAGGTGTGGAGGGCATCCATTTTGTTGGTCTGAGGATTGAGTCTCTGCTTTTTGCAGATGATGTGGTTCTGGCTTCATCAGAACATGATCTTTGGCTTTTACTGGAGTGGTTTGCAGCCAAGTGTGAAGCAGCTGGGATGAGAATCAGCTACTCTAAATCTGAGACCATGGTCTTGATTCGGAAAAGGGTAGAATGCCTTCTCCAGGTCAGGGATGAGGTCCTGCCCCAAGTGGAGGAGTTTAAGTATCTCGGGGTCTTGTTCACGAGTGAGGGAAAACTGGAGCGTGAGATCGATAGGTGGATTGGTGCTGCATCTGCAGTGATGCGGGCGTTGTACCGGTCTGTCGTGGTGAAGAGAGAGCTGAGTCAGAAGGCAAAGCTCTCGATTTACCAGTCGATCTACGTTCCTACCCTCACCTATGGTCATGAGCTTTGGGTAGTGACCGAAAGAACGAGATCGCGGATACAAGCGGCTGAAATGAGTTTTCTCCAAAGAGTGGCTGGGCTCTCCCTGGTAGGGTGAGAAGCTCGGCCATTTGGGAGGGGCTCGGAGTAGACCCGCTGCTCCTCCACATCGAGAGGAGCCAGTTGAGGTGGCTCGTGCATCTGGTCAGGATGCCTCCTGGACGCCTCCCTGGTGAGGTTTTCCGAGCATGTTCAACCAGGAGGAGACCTAAAGGTAGACCCAGGACACGGTGGAGGGACTATGTCTCTCACCTGGCCAGGGAACACCTTGGGATTCCCCCAGAGGAGCTGGCCCAAGTGGCTGGGGAGAGGGAAGTCTGGGCCTCTCCTTAAGCCTGGTTTATGCTTCTCCGTCAGCTCCGCAAGGGACAGACACGCACGGATTGACGGAAGCGTTTTGCTTTCATACTTCTCCGTCTCCTGGAGAGTGTTGCAAAGCAATTGCCCGGCAGGTCAACAGAGGGCGTAGCGCTGTTCTTTGGTATCCTGTCATGTATCGGTCCAAGATAGTGTGTTTATATTGTGTTTTTTGTGTATATAAGAGACTTTTAACACGGACATATTTGTCTCTCATTCTCCCACCACTTCATGCGCTCCCCACCTCTAAACCCACGTTTCCTGTCATTTCCGTCCACAAATAAAACGCTTGCTGTGCATCTTTTCACTCCTCCAGTCACGGGAGAATTAAACATTCATATTTTTAGAGTTTTTTCGCGAGGCATTCTTCAAGCTTCTCCGTGTCTGCCGCTAGTTATCCTCGGATCTCTTTGCAATGGCAGCGCTGTAAACAGCTGCGTCCTGACCAATCACAAGCTTGCGTAATCCGTCTCGTTCGACGGATGTTTAAAAAAGTGGGCTCGACTCCGTACGTACTTGCGGGCCTGCCGGATCCCTACGCAAGGACGGATAATGGCGTTGCGTGTGCTCCGCACTGACGCAGACGGAGAAGCATAAATCAGGCTTTAGGCTACTACCCCCACGACCCGACTCCGAATAAGCGGATGAAAATGGATGGATGGATGGATGGATGGATGGATGAATGGATGGATGGATGAATGGATGGGGGATGGTTGGATGGATTGATGGAAGGATGAATGGGGGATATCCATAGATGGATGGATGGATGGATGGATGGATGGATGGATGAATGAATGGATGGGGGATGGTTGGATGGATTGATGGAAGGATGAATGGGGGATGGATGGATGGATGGATTGTTAGAAGGGTAATAATTTAAAATCTGTGAAAAGATTTTTAAGATAAAATACTTTTTTTCTGGCATGCTCATGCATGTTTACTTATTTGTTTCATTGTTCTAGTTATATTCATATAATCTAAATAATTTTATGGCAGAAAATAAATAAAAATATCCAAATCCTAGATTTAAATGATGTAGTCTTTCATGTGAAGTTATATAAACTCATTTGCATATGAAGGTAAATATTTAAAAAGCGGCTGTCAGAACAAAACATCAGGCAAATCCTTTTGCTTCTGAGGACGTTTTTGAATAAAACAAGTGACACTTTCAGAAAGGTTCAGCTGAAAGTATTCTCCATTTTCTTTGGTTACCAAAGGAAACCCCGTGTGGAACTAGTTGAAAAGTTCTTCTTAACCTGGTGTCACTCAATAGTGCACCGTATGAATGGCTGAACTCATATCAGATGAAATGGTTTCTTTTAAAGCAGAACAGCAGAAACCAAAAAAATAATAAAAATAAAGAAGATTTCCTTCACCGAGTGAGCGCTGAGCCGTCATTGCAGCTGTTAGGAAACCTAATCAGCTCAGTCAATAACAACCAGTCTGCGAGCCGCTCTACAGCACTTTGCTGTGTTTCCTTTGGAGGATTCCATGGTTGTTTCCTCTTCTGTGTGGAAAATAGCAAAAACATGTAAGTCAGGAGGCTAATGATTCTTCTCTCCTGCTTGCTTCCTCTGTGTTCATGTGGTATACACACACACTTACCCAGATAAAAATAAGCCTGAAATTGGTAGTTGGACACAAATCTGCACCAGAAATTAATCAGGACTAGAGCAGCTGCTTTAATACTGCATGCATCCAATTTTACATAAAGCTTATCTAAAATCATTGTTTGCTAATGGAAAAAGTATTTTACAGAAAAAGCAATCTGAGAGAATTAGATCAGTATCAGTCATCAAATTGTGAGCTAGAGGCTCATGCTTTCAGTAGGGTTGTCACGATACTAAAATTTCAAACTCGATTCGATACTTGGAAAAAATCGATGCTCGATTTCGATACTATTTAAAAACACCCATTTATTGAACAAGTTTATTCAAAAAATAACATTCCTCCATTTATATTGCAAAAATTAAATGTTAAGAATTAAGTGTGTAAAGTGCTTAAACCTTTCAAGTATCAGCATTTTTTAAAACGTGCATACAAAAACTGGTGAAAGTTAACACTTTAAATCATGAATTGTCTCACTATATATACACTATTTGCAGAGTGATGTTTTGCTGCTTAAACTCTGTTTAAGGTGCATTTTTGTCATAATACTGTAATGCCATATGTTTTGTTCTGTACCTTTGAACAACTCTGTTGGTCTATAAAGGGAGAAAGCGAATTTCTCCACAGTAGGACAAAGGTACATCTACCGGTAATCTAAATAAAAACAGATTGGCGCACGGCAGTGACGTCATTAAAAGCGCCGGTTAGATTAGCCGCGGCTAGTCTGTTTACACCTAGAAATCCCAGACCAGACCCGCTCCAAACGAACAGGGGAATCACGTTAATGATTCCTAACAAAACCTTTCGACATGAAGATGTTTTGGTGCAGATAATGTCTTATTTCGAGGCTGCACCACTGGTGCCCGTCCGCACCTGTTATATGGATATACGCTGACGACGATTCGCCGATAGATCTAAATACCCCGGGGAATCCAAGTAGCACCAAAGTTGTCAGCGTGAGTAAACAAACGTACTGCATGCTAGAAATTAAGTCCGGGTTGCAATAAACGGGAGTTTCCTTTAAGCACATAAGCGTGAATATACAACTACGTGTCGGACTTGGTATGCTAATTAAGTTCAATCAATCAATCAATCAATCAAAGCTTTATTTATAAAGCGCCTTCCGCAACCCTGTCAGGAAGCCCAAAGCGCTGAACATTGTACAGTTGTATGTAAATATATTGAATAAATCAACAATAAAAGAAATTCAAATTACAAAAAAACAAATTACAAAATACAAAATGGAAATTACAAGATAGATGAAACATTCTGGTAAAGGACAAATGTGTGAAACACATTTGGATTGAGTGGATGGATTGAGTGTACCAATGAAAACTGTGGAATGGATTCAACATAAAAGAGGGCCAAAATCAAACATGTTCTGGAAACGCCAAGCGGAGGAGATGTGTTTTTAGGTGATTCTTAAAGACTGGCAGAGAAGGGGACAGCCTAACTGAGGGTGGCAACTGGTTCCAGAGTAACGGTGCTAGGACTGAGAAAGCCCGGTCCCCACGGGTACGACACCTAGACCGAGGGACAGCGAGCAGGCCTTGGTCAGAGGAGCGCAGAGCGCGTGATGGGGAGTGTCTGTTCAGGAGTGTGGCTAGATGGGGGGGACCACCACCCTGGAAGAAATGATAAACAAAGACGAGGATTTTGAATTGTGAGCGATAGCAAATCGGAAGCCAGTGCAGAGAGGCCAGAACCGGACTGATGTGGTCCCGTTTCCTGGTCCCAGTCAGGAACCTGGCAGCGCTGTTCTGCACAACCTGTAGGCGACGCAGTGTTGACTGACACAACCCTGCGTAGAGAGAGTTGCAGTAGTCAAGCCGAGAAATTACAAAGGCATGCAGTACCCGCTCCAGGTGGGCTCTCGACAGCATAGGCTTGATTTTAGCAAGGCGTCTCAGGTGAAAGAAACTGGACCGGACCACAGAATTGATGTGAGCGTCAAATTTAAGTCCTACATCAAGTTTCACCCCCAAACTGGTAACAACTGGTTTTGAGTATGGAGAAAGAGGGCCAAGATCAGCATAACGATCCACATTCACATGTAGCCCAACACAAGTTGGGCTGTGAAGCGCCTCCCAAATTCGCTGTTTATGTTTTTGTTTATTTATTTGGCAGACAAAACTTGGATTGTAGACAACTCGCGTGGGAAATTGCAATGTAGCCATGCGGCGTCTTCTTCTTCTGTTTGTCTGGGAGGCGGAGGCTGCTTTACGGCATCTGGCTGTCGTGCATGTCGGTGTACTTGAAGAAGGCTGTGTATAATAGTCCATAATATCGATACCACAGGGATGGAATATCTAATTTAGATACCACTTTTAGTATCGATTTATATCTGGGTATCGATTTTTTTGACAACACTAGCTTTCAGTGGGCTTCACGCTCATCCAGGTATGAAAGTCGGTCAGATTTATAGAACCTGCATCTGTTTTTATGCATTTGACCGGTTAGAGTGAAATGCATCTTTGAAAGTCCATCGAAACAGTCATTTCAGTCCTTTCGGCTGGAAATGGTGAGTTTTGTCTGTGAAGAATCATGTCGCCGCAGCTCCACAAGAGCAGGCTCAAAGTGTCTGCAGTTTTTCTTTCATGTCAAACAGAAGTGGTTTTGTCCCCATTTCAGGGAAATTTCAAAGAGCAGCTAGTCTGTTCTCCGTGTTTCTGGAGAGCTGACTGAAGTGTTCCGTAAAAGCAAAAAAAAAGAAGAAATGAATTTGCTGTTTACCTGAAATAGCCACAAAAACAGCTGGACTCGGCAGAAACCCATCAGAGATCAGTCGACTCATGAGTAATAACATCAAACATTTATTGATTATTGACAAAGGAATCATTAATTATTGGATGTAGAAAACTACATGACCAATCTCACCTGTTGAAGTTGACTCTTTGACCCTCTTAGGACTTTGAGCTGTCCAGCGTTGCACTCCTTGCACATCCAGGAAGTGACTTTTTTCCACAGTGTACACCTTTTCCTGCCCTTGCTTGTCAGTGCAGGAAAAGTAAAAAATGGTTGCTATGGCAAAAATATTTTGTCTACGTCGGGAACCTTCTCAATAAATCTAGAGGGTTGTTGTCCCTTTCTGGAAGATTTTCTGATTGGTATTCCTTCCATTATTTACAGAATATAGCATCAATCTAACAAGCGACTAAAACCCTCAGGAAACACAGCTAAAAACATGAACTACGGCTAAAAAACCACATGAATAATTACCATACCACTTGTATTTATAGAGCACATTTAAAAACAGCGTTGTAAAAAAGAGACAGAAGATCAGTAAAACCAATGTTAAAATGAATCCTCACAATCAAAGAATATACAACAGGCCGATATAACATAAAATATGATAAAATCAACAATGCAACACAAATTGCAATAAACATAAAAATGTGGTTGCAATAACAAGATGAAAACAACAGAATAAGAGCAAAAGAATGGTAAAATAGTAAAAGGAAATGAATACATTACAGGGACAAAGTCCGCTATGAAAACATGTGTCGTCCAAAAGCCATTCTGAAGAGATGTGACTTAAGGCTGGATTTGAAACGTGCAAGTGAGGGAGCCAGAAGCACTGAGAGTGGGAGTGCATTTGAGAGGTCAGGAGCAGCAAAAGCAAAAGCAAAAACTCTCTAAAATATGTCAGAATCTATACTAAGATTACTAAATGCAAGTATAATCATACCACTACAAAGTGCAGAGTGTCAGCTTTCCGGATCGGTTCAAACGACATTGATTTTGCAAACAGTCTAAGAGGTACAGTGTTTTGGGTATTCAAGCTAAGTTGCATTGGCACCAACACATCAGCCTTAGGAGAACATTAGCATTCACAGACTCACCCATCTTGGCTTGCGACTGCAGAAAGCTATGTTGATATAGCACCCAGGAGAGAACACAGCATCCTGCCGTTAACTCATTCACTGCCATTGACGACTAAAGTTGTCATTTGCATTTTTTTTACTGTGTGGGTGTCGGAACGAGTCCCCGCGCCGAGAGAACAAACTTCTCAGCTCTAACGCCGATCTTCATCCGCATACGTCACACGTCACATGATCAGGAAGCAGAAAATTCATGTGTTAGGAGATCGTTTTGGGCTGTAAAAAAGTGAGGCGCGAACCAGAAAAGCTTCTGCCGATCACAATTCAACAACGGATTATGAAAGAACGGATAACGCTCAAAATGCATAGATTCTTCCTGATGTAAGAGGTGAGTCTCCTCTTTGTTTTGGTTGTCTTGGCATCTACATCATCCTCGCGGGAAACGTTCTGTGACTCTTAAAAAAACAGCGAAGGGCTTTACCGATCAGGAAACGGCTGGCAGTGAATGAGTTAACACCCCCCCCCCCCCCCCCAATTTCTACTTCCTGAAATGGGAATGCCAGAGCTTTTTTTCTACAGAAAATGATTCACAGGGCAGTCATTCACACTACACTAGAGACCACAACAGATTTACTGGAATAAGTGTAGGCTCTCTTTAAAGATAATACAACTGGAGGTGTTGAGTTTTTATTTTTGAAACTGTATTCCTGACAATTCCAGCTTCATTAAATCATATGATAATTGATTTATTTTGTCTCTGCAGGTATCTGGCCATTCGCTACCCGCTGCGATCCCGAGAGTTAAGAACCCCGTGTAACGCCATGGTGGCCATGGTGGTAATCTGGGGTTTGTCCCTTGTCTTTGCAGGTCCATATCTCAGCTACTACGACCTGATTGATTTTGCTAACAGTACTGTTTGTATCCCCGGCTGGGAGGAGCAGAACCGTAAGGTGCTTGACACGTGCACCTTCCTGTTTGGCTACGTCATTCCTGTGCTGATCGTGAGCCTTTCATATACTAGGACCATCAAGTACCTGTGGACTGCTGTTGACCCTTTGGACGGCATGTCAGAATCCAAGCGAGCCAAACGTAAAGTCACCAAAATGATCATCATCGTCACTGTGCTGTTTTGCATATGCTGGCTGCCGTATCATGTGGTGATTCTGTGCTATCTGTATGGAGACTTTCCTTTTAATCAGACCACTTATGCCTTCAGGCTCCTCTCCCACTGCATGGCCTACGCTAACTCCTGTGTCAACCCCATCGTGTACGCCCTGGTGTCCAAACACTTCCGCAAAGGTTTCAAGAAAGTCTTTAGCTGCATCCTGATTAAAAATGGAAGAAACAAGGTTCATGTGGTTCACGTGGCCAACACCGGGCCTGGGTTCGAAGCAGGCTCCACGGAGGTGTCCCACATGAACGAGGAGAACATGCGGCAGAATGAATGTGAAATGATCAACAGGCCGAGACGAGTGGAGCCCAGAGAGGCCACAGTGACCCTGAACCTCCCGTTTCATCAACCAACTTGACCAGTGATCAGTGAAGGTTCAGAGCAGATAGACTTATGTGTACATTGTCAATCAAGGTATGAATTTTTAGAGGGCAATGTGTAAAGACAAGAAGAATGTAACTGTTATGTTCATTTCTCTCAACTCTTTGTAATTCATCATGAAATCCCTAAGATGCCATCGCAGAAAGTTGAAAAGCTTGTTCAAATTCTCAATTTCTCATTTTTCATGTTTCTATTCCTTGAAAGAGTGGAACTATGAAAATCCATTTTTAAATGGTTGTTCCTGATTACTGACTTTGCATGTGATGCCACGCCACTTTTGGAACCACCCCCTTTGCCACGATGGTTGGCAGAAAGACTGTTTCCAAATGTTGCAACTCCTGTGAGCTAGTCAAAACAAGCCTGTCCCCTTTTATCACTTTTATTTGGTTGATTTCACAGCAACATGTTAATAGGTTGCTGTGCGGTTGGCTGCATTAACAGACAAGGATGTAAACTCAACTCGTTTTTTAAAAATAACTTTGATGAAGACTGAGGATGGAGATGAAGTGCAGCAATCAATCAAATGCATGAGTGGGTTTGTGTCCTCTATTGTTCCATTGAACAAATCAAGCCCTCAAAGTATTTCCGAATTTGTAGCAAACACGTTTTACTGGGTAAAATTAGCGTGCATACCTTTTGTGAGGATGACAGAGACTGACTGTTATGGACCTGAAATGATAAATGTGTTGTGTTTGTACTACTTATTGATAATCCTATATTTTCACTTTGGAGGACATGCTGTACTGTCCACTGCAGTGAAACGCGAGATAATTACTAGCAGTAATATTTTTGCATTGTAGGAATATGTATGTCAAAATGATGTTATTTATTTAGCGTGATGAGAGATATCTTGTCCGGTCCTGGGCTGTGAGTAGCATCTGAACCCGGTGACCCCCACAAGCGACTTTTTTTGTGTATTTTCTTTCCAGTGTGAAGCGAAATGCTGTTTATTACATAACATTATAAGTCCTGTGGGGTGAATTCTGGCAAAGTCGGCAACTTGTTTACATCAGTGAACAGCAGCAGGGAGAACAAAAGCTAGCGTTTGTAAGCTAGCTAACAATTTGTAAATACTGCTCTCGATGAGCCCCACCTAGGTATGCTAAATCTTGCCACAAGTGAACTGGGCGTAAACTAGTAGAAACCAGGCTAAACTGGCAAAATAATAATAATAATAATAACCTCAGTTGCCCCTTTTTCCTCTCCGTTCAGTACTTCCGTACTTCACCGTTACCCCACCTAGGTGCGCTACTTCTGCTGATGACTGAACTTGCCTTGAACTAGTTTAAGCCATGCTAAACGTCACAAACAACAATGACAACAACAAAAAAAACTATCTCAGGCGCTACTTTTCCCTTTGCTTCTGTTCCCCACTGTTTACATGCTTTTGCCAACCAGCATGGTGGACCCAGATGATAAGGTGATTTAGGTGCATATGGTTAATAATCGGTCACTCTGAATTTTTCATGCAGGCTGAACATGAAAACAGTGTCCCACATCATGTCTCCGGCATTAGCTTCTGATAGAAAATAGAAGGTGAAACTCTAGGATGTGAAACGCCTGACAGATCTACGTCACACTGTCATTTAACATTCATGGACTCATCCATCTTGACTTGTGACGGGGAAGGCTGTTGTTGGTTTATTCAAAACACAGCAGAGAACATCTCGGCTAGAAGCTAACCGTTAGCATTAGCAACTCCACCACATGTGAGATAAAACATCAATGTCGCAAACAGAGTCAGTAGTAGTGTTGCTTTGCTGTTAGCCAATCCTAGACAAGATGTCCAAATATCAGGAAATAAGACTCCAAATCCTGCTGTCTGCTGCCCCTCTCTGCTATAGTGCTGATCCAAGGACTACTGGGCTTTGTTGCCTTGAGTACAACTTGCAAGACTTTTATTCCTACCAGGGACTACTGCAAATGTATTGATTAAACAAGTTTCCCACACCTTGAACTTTTATTGATCTCACGCCACAAAACTGGCCCACTTTGCAGTTTAAAGATTGGCTTCTATAGACCTAAATCTGGCTCTGCGCCTCTTCTGTGAGCAGCGGGGAGGTGGTGCTTCTGTCGTTTCCACTCATCCACAGATCACTTCTAAAGTGCATCATCACTGTTTATATTTTGTGTTATTTTCAGGGACTTATCTATTTTTCACATGACATCAAACTCAACTGTGATCTTCAAGTTTAGCCTTGAACTCCCCCCCTCAGTAATCAGAGGGTGAAGTCTTTTTGTGAAACAGGGTGTTTGTTTTGTGTCGTGCATGCAGATGCTGTTCACTTGTCTCAAGGAACCATTTGTGTAACTTAAAAAACAATGCACTAAATCTAGTCAGGATAATTTGTTAAATGAACAAGAAGGATTAATTCTAAATCAAACAGATCTGGGTTCAAGTCGTCAAATAAAAGTACACATACGTTGCTTTACTTGTGTTTTGCAATACTTGTATTGCGGGCATGTTTCTCTTTAGTGTAAAACCTTATGCATTTTAATGAATTAATGTACATAATATTTTTGTATTTGAAAGTGTATCAGATGTTATAAAAGCTGTGAAATGATGATCACACATTTGCATCATCAGTTTTTCCAGAATCTGCTTGTTTTCCTGTAAGGCAGCATCCTTTGTCAGAGCTGTTACGTTTGGGATGTTTGAGCATGAGAACTGATGAGGAGGTGCAGTTTAAATCCTGGGAATCTATTTTACAAACCTGATGCTTTGTTACACCGTTCTCTTGTGTATTTACATAAACACACACACACGCACGCACACACACACACACGGATGAGGAGCATTTTAACTTATAAGACCAAATAAACAATGTTCTGTGAGGTTCTTCTGAAGAGTTTACTTCATTTTAAATTAAACTCATTTTCTGAACCTGCTCATTCCTCTTTATTTATTTAAATTATTTATTTACAAGGTGTAACTCCAGCAGTCATCAGGCGAGAAACAGGGCACACCATAGACAGCCAACCAGTCCCTCACTCACGCCTCGGGACAACAAAGAGTCCCCTATTAACTTCACATGCATGATTTGTTCTAAGGGAAGAGAGCAGAGGACCCAAACCCACTCATGCATGTTGAGAACATGCTAACAAGTTACCACAGGAAGACTAAATATTAATGTTTTTACTGAAAAATCAGGATTCTCTGTGTTTTATTCTCACTCCAGACTTTAACCTTTTGATGGGCATCAATTTTTTTTATTGTCTCAGGGTGTTTGACACCAGCCCCATGAAACACCTGACTTTCATTTGTGTTTATTGTTTTCCAGGAGTTTAGCTCCTGCATCTCCGGTCGGTAACAAGATGGCACCTGTGCTTGGCTTAGCCGCAGTCACCGGCCACTTTTTCAAACTTTTCTCGACTAACCTCTTTTCCACCTTGCTCCTGTCTGCGATCCTCTTCAGTAGTGTCCCTGCTACCATCTCCTATGATCGCCAGACTCTTTTGTCCTTCCGTTCATTCACGATCGCCCAAGATGCACCGAGGACGTACCATCTTTTTTGTTTACCTGAGCGGCGCACCGGCCCGGAGCCAAACGACGATTCCAACCAGGCGCCTCAAGCGATGTTTATCCGGTCCCAGGAAAACGTCGGAGGAAAAGAGGTAAACGAGCAGGAATCCAGGTGAGAACAAGTCTTCTCTTAAAGCATGGTTTATCTAGTAAACATCAACGTGATCTTTTAGCTTCTTTTCCTTTGTTTGGCGACTTGAGCGCCACTTCCGCATTCCCGCCAGGCCGCCTTGCGTCGTGGTTTCTCCATCCAAGTTTTTTAGGGTTGGTTTATCCTCATTCCTCAGTGGTTTCTCCTCCTGTTTCCTCCATAAGTGTTTTTTATAATTCAAATCAAATCAATTTTATTTATATGGCGCCAAATCACGACAAGAGTCGTCTCAAGGCACTTCACGTAAACATTCCAATTCAGGTCAGTTCATTAAGCCAATCAGAAATAATGTTTCCTATATAAAGAACCCAGCAAATTGCATCAAGTCACTGACTAGTGTCAGTGACTTGATGCAATCCTCATACTAAGCAAGCATAAAGCGACAGTGGAGAGGAAAACTCCCTTTTAACAGGAAGAAACCTCCAGAGAATCCTGGCTCAGTATAAGCAGCCATCCTCCACGACTCACTGGGGATGGAGAAGACGGAGAGCACACGCACACACACACGACAAAGTAATGTGTCTATAGTTATATTGTGATTTCTTAGTAAATATTCTATTTGGTGGGAGATAAACTTTATTGTACTTATCCTAGTGGATCTATAATTAAACGGATAAACTAGCAGTTGTCACGATGCGGTGTTGATGGACCCAAAATGCAGTACCCAGGATGACACGGAGGCAGGGATGAAGATTTTAAGTAAAAGGTCTTTATTTTGTAAGTGAGCCAAAAACCAAGGTAATCCAAACTGGGAGTCAAAATCCAAAAGCCAAAAAAAATCCAAAAGGTCAAAAGGCAGATTCTTATCTGGGGATCGAGAAACTCTGGTTAAACATGGCGGGACTAAACTGACAGAATCAACAAACATTGATGGACCGACACAAGACAAAGACAAGGCAGGGCTTAAATAGACTGGGAGAAGCAATCAGGAAAACAGGCAGCAGGTGTGCGAAGTGAGGCTGGAGGGAAGGCAGGTGACAACAATTATCTGGATGGGGAAGAGAACCAGTGGAGGACAGATAAACCTGACACTATATAAAACACAAAACTAAACCTAAAGACTAAGGGAAGAACTCACACAAACACATACACATACTGACACACACAAACTCATACACACACAATGAACTGGGGAACAAGAGGCTGGGGCTACAACTTAAGACACACAACAGAGATGCAGACAAAGGACACATGAGGGCGCTAAGAGAACACAAAAGGGAATCCAGAGAGGGATGGAGAAACATTAGGAGACACATGGGGAAAGACACAGACGCAGACCATGACAGCAGTAGCTAGTAACATCGTGGATCTAACCCTGCCAATCTATGTCCACTAACGCCAGCTGTTTCTGTAGTTTGATTCCTCCACCTCACTCAGCATGGCTCTTTTAAACACCTGCTCTGTTAACAATAAGTCCTTCCAGCTCAATGATCTAATTCTCTCTTAAAAACCTGGATTTTCTGTTTCTGACTGAAGTTTGGCAGCAAACATCTGATTATTCTGCTCTGATTGAACTCTGCCCGAGTGGTTATTCTTTTCTTAGCCAGCCCCGGGGTTCTGGTCATGGTGGAGGCCTAGCTGTTGTTTTCAGAGACCATCTTCCATGTAGCTCTACAAACTCTGGTCACTTTGCTTCCTTTGAACTGCAGCTGATTAAAGTTGGGCGTAAGGACCCGTTCTAGTGTGCTGTGGTCTATCGTCCACCTCGTCCAAACGGTTCTTTCCTTCAGGAGTTTAGTGACTTTCTATTCTCCACTGTGAAGCTGTCTAGACTGGTGATTGTTGGTGACTTTAACATCCACGTTGATGATCCCTCCGATCTCTTTGCCATGAATTTCTCCAGCCTCAGCTTTACCCAGCATGTTTCTGGCCCCACACACACCAGGGGGCACACTCTAGACCTTGTTTTTACCTTGGGTCTAAATGCTGACAGTGTTTGTCCTGAGGACGTTTTTATTTCAGATCACCATTGCATTTGCTCTAACTTGTCAGTTTCTGCGTCTCCGCCTCCTGCTCGCCGTATGGTTAGTTCTCGTTTTCTTAATGAGAGCACAGCTAGCAATTTTTCTGCGGCTTTTGATCCACCCTGTTCTTCTGATAATGACCCAGATTCCTTAACTTCTCAGTTTAACGAGCACTGCCTCTCCATTCTGGACAACATCTGTCCTGTCAGAACCAGATCAGGTCCTGCAGTGAACCCTACTCCCTGGTTTAATGACAGCCTTTGCAGCCTGAAGCGCCAATGCAGAAAAATTGAGCGTTTGTGGAAGAAAACCCATCTCCACGTCCATCTGCTGCACCTAAAGGATCTTCTGTCATCCTTTAACTCTGCAGTCAGAGACGTTAGGGTTTCCTATTTCTCCAACCTGGTGTCCCAGAGCAAAGGGAACCCCAAGGTGCTGTTTAACACCATCTGCAGCATTGTCTCTCCTGCCTCTCCTACAGCCTCCATCCACTCTGTTACAGACTGTGAGAACTTTCTGTCTTTCTTTGTGGACAAAGTCAATAAGGTTAGATCTAGCATCTCTCCTTCAGCCTTATCGTTGCCTCTCCCGACTCCAACCAGGCCCATCATCCTAGATAGCTTTGCTCCTGTTTCTTTGCCTGAGTTAACCAAACTAGTTAACTCTATGAAGACCTCTGCAT
Organism: Nothobranchius furzeri; assembly: GCF_043380555.1. Classification (NCBI taxonomy): domain Eukaryota; kingdom Metazoa; phylum Chordata; class Actinopteri; order Cyprinodontiformes; family Nothobranchiidae; genus Nothobranchius; species Nothobranchius furzeri. Next base: position 4,999,003 of record NC_091745.1, on the reverse strand, counting down.
GCCCCCTCGACATCTTATCCTCATCTTTGTTTAAAAATGCTTTTCAGTCCATCAGTCCCAGCGTGCTCTCCATAATTAATGCTTCTCTGGTTTCTGGTCAGGTCCCTGCTTACTTTAAGAATGCTGTAATCCACCCGCTTCTTAAAAACCGAGTCTCGACCCCTCTCTCCACAGCAGCTTCAGACCCATCTCTAAACTTCCGTTCATCTCCAAGATCTTGGAAAAGGTTGTGGCTAAACAACTCACAGCTGCTCTTGATGAACATAACATCTATGATAGCTTCCAGTCAGGTTTTCGTAGAGCTCATTCTACTGAAACAGCTCTTCTTAGGGTCTCTAATGACCTTCTGACTCACAGTGATGCAGGGGACTGTTCTGTTCTGGTCCTGCTGGACCTGACTGCAGCCTTTGACACTGTTGACCATCACCCGCTACTGGAGAGGCTGAGTGACTGGGTAGGCCTATCAGGATCTGCTCTGGAGTGGTTCTCCTCTTATCTCTCTGAGCGCTCCTTTTCATGGCCGTCTCCAAGTTTAGGTCCTCCACCACCTCCCTCACCCATGGTGTCCCACAAGGTTCTGTGCTGGGGCCTCTACTCTTACTCCTCTATCTAATTCCTCTTCAGCACATCCTGAGCTCCTTCAAAGGAATCTCCTACCATCTTTATGCAGATGACATCCAACTGTACATCTCCTTTAAGCCCCATGAGATGTCTAAGCTGCAGCTGTTACACACCTGCTTAGACTCTATCAAAACCTGGATGGCTGGGAGCTTTCTTCAGCTGAATGAAGATAAGACTGAGATCCTCATCTGTGCCCCAGACAAGCTGGTTCCCAAAGTCAGAGACTCTCTTGGTCAGCTTGTTTCTCACACCAAACCTTCTGTCAGGAATCTTGGCGTGACCTTCGACCCAGCTCTCACCCTGGATTCTCATGTCAGTTCTCTTGTTCGCTCTTCCTTCTTCCATCTCAGGAACGTTGCTAAGCTGAGCCCCATTCTGTCCCACTCTGAACTTGAGACAGTTATCCACACCTTCATCTCCTCATGCTTGGACTACTGTAACTCTCTTTTCACGTGTCTGAGCAGAACCTCCCTGAACCGTCTACAGGTGGTTCAGAACGCCTCTGCTCGGCTTCTGACCAAGTCCTCCAAACACACCCACATCACCCCGCTTCTCCTCCAGCTTTACTGGCTACCAGCCAACTTCAGGGTTCATTTCAAGATCCTGGTTCTGGTCTATAGGGCCTTACATGGACAAGCACCAGCTTACATTGGTGATCTTCTTAGTCCCTACACCCCCAGCAGGTCCCTAAGGTCCAGTGATCAAAGCCTACTGGTTGTGCAGCACCAGGCTAAAGACCAAAGGTGACAGATCATTTGCTGCTGTGGCCCCCAGACTCTGGAACTCTCTCCCCCTGAGCCTGAGATCAGTGGACTCAGTGGTCTCCTTCAAAAAGCAGCTGAAGACTCACTTGTTCAAGCTGGCTTTTGTATGACCTTCTTCACCCCTCTCTCTTTATTCTGCTCTCCCCACCTATTCCACCTTTTTCATGATCCACTGATTTCCCTCTTTCCTATTCTCACTCTCTCTTTCTTAACATTTTTTAATCACAATTGTCTATTTTTTGCTCATTTTAATATATTTTTAACAAATTTCTAAATTCTTTTTTATATTTTTACATTTTTTGTTTTTGTGAAGTGCCTCATGATTTTTATCTTGAGAGGCGCTATAGAAAATATATTTTCTTCTTCTTCTTCAGAAATCTGAATACTGATGTGAACAAAAGCTTTTACTGATGTGGTATCACTTCAGTGCCGAAAGTGTTCCACCCACATGATGCATTTTTAATAAAGATGTTGCCTTTGTTATATAATACCAGGCTGGTATTACATAAATATACTGATTAAGCTGTGAGGTTCAGCTACACACTCCTGCGGGGCGGACTGGCTCTACTTTTTTCCTTCGCAGACTGGGCGTCCTCTCATCTGCAGAGGGATCATTTGGACTGTGCTAATTAGCATTTTCATAAATCCCTGAGCACCACGATGCAAAAGTGGTGCTGCTTTGAAGCTATCTAATATGATGAATAGATTTTCACTGAAAACAAGTTAAATGACAATAGATTTAGGGGGTTCATATGCCCAAAGAAAGATTTTTCCTTCTCCAAACTGTGATTAATTATGCATGAGGCAACAAATGATTTCCGAACCCTGCTGCGTCATTCCAGATGGGCTCTTTGCTACTTTTGTTGTTTCTTTCTAGTGCTTTACCAGTAAACGTTTGCAGACTTTACTCATTCAGCCCACTCATAAAATATGTTGTAAGGGCAGATCTGTTTGTAACAAGTGTAACCGAGGGGGAGTTCAGTAAGTTCGATTTTAATGTGCTGCCTCTTCAGCAAGCGGAGGACACACAGGCCATATAGTAATGAAAAGTCAACAGTCCATGTCTGGTCCAGAGGGACAGTAAATATCAGGAAGCATCTGTTGGCTTCCTCGCTTCCTTGCTGCTGCTCTGCAGCCTGAAAGAAAGAGATGACTAACATGCACATGGAGCAGAGCGGAGGAGATCCCTGGAGAACGCTGCTCTTAGGAGGGGAATTCACAAGCTGAGGCATTAGAGGAGACGCCAATGAGTAAACACTGGCAAAATTAACCAGCAGCCAGTGATGTGACGCAGAAAAATAAATGCAAGGACACACGTGCCCACTGACGAGATGGCTTACTGTGATTTAAGAGGTCCTGAAGACTTATAAATCAAGAGTACAAGAGCTGTGAAGAGCCCTGAGGTGATGAAGATTTTAATGAGGACCGGCTGGTGTTGTGGTTTAATGAAAAGTCAGAAAAGGCACAAAAACATAAATCTGCAACACAAACAAGCGCATTTCAGGCACAGAAGCTACAATCAGAAATCATATGGGAGTTTTAGTCAGACACATTCCCTCTCATGTGTCACATGTTTAATTCCACAAATTATCAGCATTGACGTCTTTTCTACTGCCTTCAAACCCACACCTGAATGTTTCTGCAGATCAAGAAACATTTTAGTGAAGACCAATTATGACACTTGATGACATTATGGCATTTTTCCTAAGTGACAAGAAATCTATTGTCAATATAAAACATGTTTCAGAATCAGAAGTGTTTATTGCCATAAGTGTGAGCAGGTTCACAACATTAGGAAATTGCTGTGGTACTTGGTGCGAAAATAACAATTAAGAACAGAGAGAAGCAATAATTAGAGAAATTGCTAGTGTTTACAAGACATTGTGGGTACTGGTGAGAGCAGAACAGTTCAGGTGCAAACACAACACAGGGGCGGGTGACTGGAACAAAGCGACTGGAATGGGCAGCCCTAGGATTGTCATTCATGAGTCTAACTGCAAAGTGGTAAGAGGTTCTGGTTTGAATGGATCTGAGCCTCTTGCCAGGTGGAAGCAAGTTGAAAAGATTGTGTCCAGGGTGAGATGGGTCAGCTGTAATCTGACCTGCATGTCTCAATGTCCTGGATGTGTACAGGTCCCGGGTGGAGGGGAGTATGCAGACACTGACCTTTTCAGAGCATACATCTCGTTACATTCTCTTCATATTCCTGGTGGTGGCTCCAGCATACCACGCAGTGATTGAAGAGATGAGGAGGGACTCGATGACTGCGGTGTAGAACTGACTGACTGGCAGGTTGAATTTCTTCAGCTGCCTCAGGAAGTACATCCTCTGCTCGGCCTTTTTTTATGACAGAGGTGATGGTGAGCTCCCACCTTAGGTCCTGGGTGAAGGTGGTGCCCAGAAGGCGACATGCGTCCACCATCGTGATGGGAATGTCGGACAGAGTTATGGGGGAGTGGGGCTGTGTGCTTCCATAAGTCCACAACAACCAGTTGTCTTCTGGGCGTGTTAGGACCCGGTTGTTGTGTCCGAACCACGGCACTAGACATACCTCCATTGAGTCTGGTGACGGTGGTGTTGTCTGCAAACTTGATTTAGCTTGACAGAGTCAGGGAGAAGAGCAGAGGGGAAAGAACACAAGCCAGTGTTGATTGTCAGCAGATCCGAGAAATTCTTTCCCAGCCTCGTGTGCTGCTCGTGTCAGTGATCCACCTGCAGATGGGGTCAGGCAAGTTTATCTGAGACAGTTTGTCTTGGAGGAGGTCTGGCAGGATTATACTGAAGGCAGAGCTGAAGTCCACAAACAGGGCTCTGGCGTAGGTACCCGGGGAGTCCAGATGCCGCAGGATATGATGTAGAGCCATGTTGATGACATCATCTACAGACCTGTTGGCTCTGTAGGCAAACTGCAGAAGGTCCAGGAGGGGGGCTGTGAGGGTCTTGAGTGCTTAAATGACTTCATGACCACAGAGGCCAGGGCCACAAATCATTGAAACCAGTGACCCATGGCTTCTTATGGACAGGGACTATGGTGGAAATCTTGAAGGAGGTGCAGGCACGTGGGATTCCTCTAGTGGGACAGCTCAGGAGGTAGAGTGGGTTGTTCAGTAATCGGAATGTTGCGAGTTCAATCCCAGCTCTGACCAGAGAATTCTGCTGTTGTGTCCTTGAGCAAGACACTTAACCCACCTTGAATTCAGGTGGTGATCGGAGAGACCAGTGGCACCAGTGTTCAGCAGGCTTCGCCTCTGACAGTGGTCCCCAGGGCAGCTGTGGCTACATCGTAGCTCATCCCCAGCAACGTGTGAATGGGTGAATGACTGATTGTGTTGTGAAGCGCCTTGGGAGGTTGTAGAGCCCTAAGAAGGTGCTATACAAATACAGGACATTTACTATTTAGCTGGTGTAGAGAGCCGCTGCTCCACCAGCAGCAGTTGCTCTCTTGCAAATGAGAGGTGGTGCTATTATAACCCCCACCCACACCACACCACCACCACTACCACTAATTATGACATCACAAACAGACACATTTTGAAACAACTTGTTTCAGTATAGAATAGAATAGAATAGAATAGAATAGAAGATCTGTTCCATGTTCCAGTGAGGAAATGTTGGCGTCACAACAGGGATTATATTCACAACAAAATAAAGAAAAAGATTAAAAGTACAAAAGAAAAAGTATCATATTCCTAAAACCAAACACTGACAGAAAACAGATGGATAGGGTTTTTTTCCCCACATTTGGAGTGTTTATAGAGGCAGTAGAGATCCGAGAGAAAACACTAAAGAATGCAAAAGGTCAGTTTTGCAAATGTCCCCTTTGCTTTATTTTCAACCTTATATTTTCCACAATTTCATTGCTGGATCATGTAATATTTTTGTGTATAAATAACAAGGATTTCTACTCTTCTAGTATTTAACTGTGCAACAATTCCAATATTTGTAATTTTGATTATGTTTTAGTGTACACCAGATGATACAGCTTTAATCCATCTCCCTGAACAAGGGTAGTCATTCAGCATGAGTAATCAAATGTGACTAAAAAGTAGGTGTTTATTGTCACGATCATTAAAGGCAACAGAAATCAGCTAGATGTAATTCTAGAAAATCTTTCACCAACTACGTCACTGATATCCTTGGCAGAGGCTGCTCCGGCTGCTCGGTTGCTCTGGAAACTCCTCCGCAATTTATCTTGGAAATTGCTTTGGGCCATAATAACGTTTGCACGGTGGACAGTTTACAGCTTCAGTTGTCTTGTAGTTTCACTGGAGACTTAAAAACATCCTTGTGTGTTTGTTTTTGCATGATAATTGTGTTTTATTCAATCATTCCTCCTAATATAAATCACTTTTTACAGGAAAAACAGTCAATTCAGGCCTTTCAAGCTCTGGCGCACAGTCATTTCAGGCTTTATGGGACAAACAAAAATCAATAAAATGCTTCCGGCATCTTCCACTTGGAGTGTTGTGAGAGGAAACTACACTTCTACACCTCTGTTGTTGCAATCTTTGGAAAATGTGGTCCCTGATGTCAAACAACCTCACGTCTGAGGTGAGAGAAAGCCACAAAGACTGAGAGAGGTTGTTTTCATTTAGTGGTGAGGATAATCTGAGGAAGCACCGCTTTACTCAATCAGTCTTGTCTGTTGCATCATTCTAACATACTGAGATTTTTAACTCTAGGTCTACTCTTTAGGGATTCATGAGTGAGCTGTCTGAAATTACAGACTTCAGAACAATTCAAAGTGTTTGCATGACAACACAGACAAAGTTTTTATACATAAAACAGTTACGCAGCTTCATAAGGAGTCTACGTCTCCTCCCTTTCCGGTCAGCTCATGGGTCCCTGGAATAACAAAAATTAAATGAATGCAAGTCAATGGGGCTAAAGTTTCAGGCTCTTCAAATGGTCCAGAACGCAGCGGCGGGTCTGGTCTTCAACCAGCCCAAAAGAGCACACGTCACCCCTCTGTTCATTGAGCTCCACTGGTTACCGCTAGCAGCACGCATCAAATTCAAATTGCTAACACTAGCATACAAAGTCTGAGATGGTACGGCTCCCATCTACCTGAATCCTCTTGCAAAGGCTTACGTCTCGGCCTGGCCGCTCCGGTCATCACAGGATCGTCAGCTAGCAGTGCCTACACCACGCTCAGGACAATCCAGACTCTTCTCATGCATCGTTCCACAAATGTGGAATGACCTTCCAAGCACTACCAGAACAGGGGGCTTCCTTTTCAATTTTCAAGAAACTCCTGAAGACCCTGCTCTTCAGAGAGCATCTTCTAAACTAGCACCCTCCCTGCACCCGTCCCCCCTCTCTACTGTCCACTCCTTGTCCTTCTTCTCCATGATTGATGTAAAGTTGTTGTTATTGTTGTTGTTAGCCTCAAGGGCAACATGCCGATTATCACTTGTAAGTCACTTTGGACAAAAGCATCTGCTAAATACATAAACATAAATATAAACAAAGTACACGGGAGTAACTTCGGCTCCCTATAACCTTGTTATGTTTTGACTTCATGTCCTACACTGACGTGGACCCTTCCACAATTAGAAAATGGCTAAAGTAATTTTAAAATGGTCAGTTTCAAGTCATTCCAGTGGCCGCTGGAGGTTGTTCTTTCTTTGACAGAGAGGTAACAACAATTTAATCCAAATCTGCATAAAACCAGTCATCTTAAAGTAATAACAGATTGTTTTTAAACATTAAGATAGAGCTTTAACATTGATCTCAGTAATTGTTGGGTTAGAAACTTGACTAGTTTGACATTAAACACCCCTCTGCAGCCCTCTGCTGACCAAAAATGGTGCTAGATTTTTTGTGGAGGAGGACATTGTTCTGGGGCGTTCTTTACCTGCTTTACGGATTTTAGCTGTAATGCTAGTGGTTAGCCTTTTCAGTTTGACAATCATCAATAAAAAGCACAAGAGGAGACATGATTCGTGTGGTGAACATAGTGCGAGAAGAAATTGTAGCTATTGGGCTTATAAGAGTCTATGTGTGAAAACGAAGCAGTACAAGTGATAATGCTGCTGGATTTCATAACTTTATCCTTCTCAGCAGCAGCACTGCAGCTGCTCTCCATGTCCAAAATGTGCGTAAGCCAGGTCCTTAGTCAACTTAAAGTTGTGCACATTTTTCCGCTAAGTTTTCTTTCATAAATCCCAAAGTTTGCATGGATAGTTGCTTACGCAGTTTTCTGACCCTGTTTTGTGCGTAAGCAAGCTTGATAAATGAGGCCCCAGGTCACTGCAGTCTGAGCATAGAAAGTGTTTCTAGGATCTAAAGCTTGTTGGCAGCAGCTCACCTGTTCCACTGACAGGAGAAATGCTCTCATACGCAGCAGGTGGTGATCTGCAGTGTGTCATGGCTGAACACTGGCCCAGAAAAAAACAAAAAGACAACTAAAATCACTGACCACAGACCGGCCCACCAGAAATTTCCCCAGTTGGGTTCTGGTTCTGCCCGCCATCTCCATTAGACAGGAGCTGCGTTAACTCTCATTGTGACTCCAGAGCCTGGCTCCACTGGCGCTCATTAGTGCAACCAGATTCTACAACGTTTTCATAAATAAACACACAACTGAAGCCTGATTTATACTTCTCCATCTGCATTAGTGCAAGTCAGTGCAAGGGCTCTCCAACGGGCTTACAGAGGGTGATGGAGACATGCCCAACATTTTAAACATCTGTCGAAAGTGACACAGACTGCAAGCTTGAGATTGGTCAGGACGCTGCTTCTTGTAAATTCGTCACCAGCACCGCCATTGCCCCGTTAAAAAGCAAAATGATTTTTTGCGGCAAGTCCTGCAGAGACTGAAGAACGCATCGTGGAAAAAGTCCAAAAATATGAACAGTTATTCACCCGTGAGTGAAGGAGTACAAAATGCGGAGCAAACATGGATTGAAGCACAGGAAGCATGGGTTTAGAGGTGGTGACCACATGAAAAAGTGGAGAAGAATGAAGGAACAATGTGTCTATGTTAAAAATCTCTGAAATACGTAAACACATTAGTAAATATACTATCAGGGACCAGATGCGAGAGTGTTATGGTGGATATCTCAGAAAAATGCTACGCCCTCTGTTGTCTTGGCAGGGAATTGCTTTACAGCACTCCGCTGCCTGAACAGAAGTTCCAATGTGAAAACCAGCTGCCATGCCAGAGGTCCAGCCAGGAGATAATGATGGAAAGCCCCCAGACTCACCAGCAGCTGCCCACTCAAGGGCAGACCAAGCTTGGATCTCAGCGTATACGTTTCACTATACATGTTTAACAAGCCTTTTACTTTTTTAATTGTGTATTTATTGCTTAAATTAAAAATGTAAGCGAGTTAGTACCTGCTAGCCACCAAAGCTGCAACTACTAAGAAACTAACCAACCATAGGTAACTGCTTTGGATTTTAAAAACATTATAAGCCCTGTAGCTACAACTTGTTGACTTACATTTAAACTGGAAATTTGCCCTCAAAGTAGCTGCTGGCTCCTGATCCGTCATCCTTTTGAAAATACAGTGCTGTATTCTGGGAAATCTTTGACCAAAAGAAGACATCAAGGCACCTCTAATGTATCCTTATAGCTAAACGGCAGACAAACAGAAGATACACGCCTCCGTAGCACATGCAGGTCTAACAACTCTCTCTTATTGAGTGTGGACACACGCATTTGACCCTCTATACACATGCTCTCACGCCACACCTCCAATATATCATACTGATTAATCAACCCCCCCATGTGGTCAGTGAACAGGCTGAAACGGTCTGCGGTCACACTCTCACATATTCAAATGTTCAAAAGTTGCCAGCCCTGCACATTACAATTGGAAGATGCCATAGCAGTTCCTGGTGAAGTATCTCATCAGATACTATTATTAGTACCGGGGTGGGACCAAGGCATCAAGGCAAGTTTCCTTGATATTGTGAAACACCCTAATGTCTTTGGAGCCGAAGCAAAAAGCTAAAACCAGAGTGGACATCGGCACTGCCTACACTAGTCTGAAGGAGCTAAAAGATGCTACAAAATCACGGACTGATGGTGACCTGGCTTTGTTGCTACTGGACTTGTAACAATTATTTATTTCCAACAGTGCGGATCTTTTTACTTTGTGGTTTATTTTAGCAATAGTTGGCTCTTGTTGGTGTTAGCTCGTCAGTAAGGGTTGTTTACACGACAGCTGTTATTCCACTTTCAGCCAGTAGTGCGGAGGAGCAAGAAACTACTCACTGTTGTAAACAGATGTAACTGCAGGCACTTGTGGGCATTTCTCATCTTAAAAACATTCCACTACAGCTCAGAGGGAGAAGTGAGCGAGATGAAGTGGCCCTCAAGTGGTCATCGATCTCACATCCGAAACGAGCCTGTAGGTTGAGAATTCCCCTCGTTCGCTGATGGAAGGCAGCACCTGGGTGTAGCCGTTTCCTTCTAACATTGTGATAATTTCTGATTACATGAACCATCATTCAAGGTAAAAGCATAACAATATATTATTTATATTAATAAATATTATATTTATTCATATGACTTCAAATGTTTGTGTAAAACAGCCAGAAATGAGCAGTAAATGTACTTTTTAATTATTCAGCATGATTTCACAGTGCAAACCTGCATGCTTCCAAAGAACAACAAAAGAAAAAAACAAACTACTGAGTTTTATTAACATTCAGTTCCAATGTTGACCAGATGTGCAGACGGTGTGAGATGCAAAAACACTGCATCAGAGGTACAAGAAGAGCACCATCTACAGGTAGTATCTCAACACTACCCATGTGCTCATTCTGCAGCGCTGTCCTGCAAACGGGCTGGATATTCCCTGAGAAGCACAATTAAAACTGCTCCATTCTTCCAAATGTCACAGTATTTAGTTTGATAATATTTTATAAACTTTAATACTTTCTTCAATTTCATATTACATATGTATATACAAGAACTTATTCCTTTAGTTACACGCAGAAATATCATTGGGGCACTTGTTTATGCATGGAGGGCACCTATAGCTGCTGTTTTTATTTTATTTTAGTGAATTTGTGAGCTCCACCGCCATGTTTCTCTGTTTTTCTTCTTCTTCTGCATGCATCAATTTAAATGGAACTCAGTGGGGTAGCCAATCAGATTTCAAGGTGGCATGTGCTACTCCAGACCACTCCTTTGATTAGCAGAATTTAATGAGGCACTTCCTGGATTTCTAGAAAAATGAGAAGGGAGGCAGTTATGGTGCTAAATATCCTCGTCTGTCTTGGCTGTCCTCAGACTAGCCGTTAGCTCATCAGTCCTGTAGTGCTGTAAACTATATTGTTCTGAACCAATAGTATTAAAAAATACTGGACATGGGAACATAATGCAGTGGAAGCCACAGAACGCTCAAGTGCAAGATTATAATTTTGAACAGAAACATACATGTGCAAAAAGCCACTTGAGCTCTTTGTTTACAAAGCATCAGGTTCTAAAAATCCATTTCACTTAAATCAATGAAATGCTCCGACTCCAACAAAAACCCCAACTTCGATCAAATTCACTTTCTGCTACTTTTACCTGAAATCCTTTTTTGACACGTTTCTCAAATATGCTAAATGTTGGAAGTGTCTTCCAGTGTTGTGACTTCTTAAGTCATTTGTCATCCTGAAACGTCTCTGATCTCCAGCGTTTCACTACAGCTCACACATCACTGGTTAGTTTCACCACTACGTGGTTATTTATGAGTAAATCCCACCAGCAGCAGCACAATGTTGTGCTTAGTGATTGCAAAAAGGTTTACGAAATGATGTCTGAATGAAATGTTGGAAATTGAAGCTATTTACTGATGTGTTTTCCACTTAGTTGCTGTCAGACTTATTATTTACATCCTTTAGAAAGATAACGACTTACCTCCTGAGAGCTGTCATGTGTACAGAGGCTGTATGGGCAATTATTTTATTCTGTTTGTTGGGGACCTGTTATTTGTGCCTGCCATCAAATGCAATTACTTATGCTGGCATTTACCGTCAGCAGAAGCTAATTAAAGTCTGAGATTTCCATAAAAGGATTCCATCCATCCATGTTTTTACACCTGTATGAGGTTTGGTCCAGGATAGCCTGGCCAGCCAGCCCCGTGCTTCCTTATGGGAAGCACTGGTCTAGGAGGGAAGCCCAAACCTTTTTCTGAGAGCTTATGTGTTGTTTTGAATCACAAATGTACAGAATAAAAGCTTGTTAGCAAGAAATAAACAGAAAATGTCACTTTGAACTGAAGCATTTTTCAAAATCTTCATCTCACTGAAACTGTGTGAAGAAACCTGGAACATTTTTATCATTTCTGTTGCACACCTGTACATTCAGACAAATGGTGACTGATTAGACGACTCAAATGCTGGTTTACTGCATTCATCGTTCAGGTACCTTTGTAACGTTGTAGAACAGAAACTGGTCCAGGAAGGGAGATGGCCGAGCTGCTGGTTTGTGACAATTTAAGCTCTGCATATTTACATAAATAAGACCAAACAGGAAATAGTAACAAGAGACAACATTGCAAAAAATAAAATAATAATAATAACTCTCAACATAAATATAAAGCAAATCCCTGGTTTTATGTGCCCTTATTTATCTGCAAGTGGTGCTGAAGACATCATTAGCATAGTAATCAAGGCACTCTCTTGTTCTTTGTACATGTCATTGATTTTAAACAGGAGAAGTTCACTTAAGGGTATTTTCACAGTAGGAAACAAAACAGAGTCAATCTCAGGAGTTAACAATTAAAACAACATACCCTAATAACGGAATAAATCTGTATAATTTAACAGCAAATTCATCAGTGGAGCTCAATGAGCTATAAATACATACAACTGATTTACCTTGTCTATAAACACAGCAGCTTGTAAAACAAACTAACTAACTAACAAAGAGAGTTTCTATGCAACAACACATAGCAACCTGTCTCCCAAGGTCCACTGGTGTTGTGGTCTGTTCCAACAGGCCACAGATCCATAATAATGACAATCGGCATCAAGAGGAGGACATAATACAAATAGGCAAAGCGGCCTTGAATCCCCATTTCTCCTCACAGCTGCCTCTGTACCGTTTGTTTCGGTGCGGGTTCCATTTTCTGTGCAAAAGTGTCAACATATAGAGAAATAATAATGTAATAATAACTGTGTGAAACTCAACTTCCAGTCAGTCAGAGAGAATCATTCTGTTAGTTCAGGCGAGTGTTCCTTCAAAACGTTGCTGATATTTACGTAAATAAAAACATGCATTCGTTCTAAAAGGGCTTCAGTGTTTATATATGAATAAATTCAGCTGAGAGCATCAGGGGCTGCTGTTCAGAAAGAAAAACAAGTATTAATGTAAAAGGTATCATTTAAGAGCATCTTTTCCTCTTTGGTGTGAACTGATCTACCACATATTGATGCTGATATTCTTCCAGGCACAAGCTGTAGATGTGATGAGATGGAAAAGGCTTCAGATCAGAAATCAACAAAAATAATAATTATATTCCCTGCAACAGAATCTTTTAGTTTTTGTTCCGTTCTGATGTGTGGCTTCAATAATCCAGTAAATAAAATCTGAAGAAAACAACGCTGCCAACAGGCTGTGATGTGATTTCTAACGAAAACGTTCAAGGGGTTTTCTGCAACAGCTGCAGCTTGATGGTCAGCTTCAGCCTCTAATGGGCCATTCCCATCTGTACCGGGTCGGCCCGGGCCGGGTAGCGTAGGTTGTTTACATATCTGGGTTGCCTGGTATTTTTCCGGGCCAACCAAGGCTCACTCTCAGCCCTCTTCTCGAGGGGGTCTGCTTCAGGCCGACCAGGGCCAACACACCCACTGCTGACAGCAAATTCACACCTTCCATTAGAGCAAGCCTCTGATTGGTGGGTAGAATCAGCCCACATGGGCTTAAGACAAGGATGTGTGGAATCAACCGGGCCAACTGGGGCTACCCGGCCCGGGCCGACCCGGTACAGATGGGAATGGCCCATATGGCTACTTAAGGAAGTCCAAAAGTTAGCATTTGATCTAAAGCAAATCGGAGGAAAGCTGGCTCCAAAAGGATATAGCCACTTTCCAAAACACAAATTTGCTTCCAAAAATTAATTTTTCACAATTATAATCAGACATCTAAATAAAACTTGCTTTATCTCAGCAATGATGCAAAATACTCATCCAGTTAAATGCAAAGTCCTTCTTCTTAACATTCTACATGCCAAATAGTATCAGTTACCATTTAGCATGGGCTCACGTTGTCATTTCAAATGCAGCTAGTGTCTGCTGAGGCAGTTTACCTTAATGGCATCTTCATTAAAAACGTGTGTTGTTGGTAAACGACTAAAAACAGCTGTCAGCAATGCTGCTTTAGTGAAGCAGAAACCAGAATAACCAGAAACCTCTGACAGTAGTACTACCCAACAAGCTTCCTTGCATGCTTGATTTGTAAAAGGAAATTGTATCTAGCCATATAATTGTGTAGCGTAGGAAGCTGCGCCAGAATCTAGCTGTTGGGGAAAATCTAAATTATGATTATTTAACATTTAGAGATCACACTTTAAAGAGACTGCAGACGCCAATTTACACCAGCAGGTGTCAGCGTTGCACACATCCGTGGTGATGAAAATTACTTTTACAACACTAGAATAAATATAATTATAATAAAACGTTTAGGCATATTTAGGATGACACACATGTCAGATAAGTCGTTTGTAACATTTAGACTCCGTTTAATTTGAACTTAACTTTCAACTCAGAAAACATAATTTGCTGCGAGTGTGGTTGAAAATTAACGGAAGTGCATCTTTCAATGTAGGCATCATTTGAAAGGCCTTTCAAATTAAAAGCATGCTTGCAAATCAGGATGTGTCAAATGATGTCAACAATGATCTTTTTTGCTCTAATTACATTGATGTTGTGATTGTTTGGCGCTGAAAACAAAATGCAAACTTGATTAACTGCACAGACGGAGTGTTTCCTTTGTTTGGAGCTTAGCTTTCCTCGTACACCAAAAGCTTCCAACTGAAACGAAAAACACTTCATATCAGTCTTTAAAAAGGCGGGGCTGTTCTAAATGACAACTGCCTCACACTTTAGTCTTGCTGATTATTTGTGGCTCCGTCCTTTAAAAAGCCTTCGCTGAAACATGGTTTGTAGCGGAATAAACAAGCAGCTTGACTAAATAAACAAACAAAAGCACTTCGATGAGCACAAACATATCCAGCTATGAATTACCAATCAGCTCTTTAAAAGGAGTCTCTTCATCTTCAACAAGAGAAATGTTTTATAAACATGACATTTTGCATTTTAAATAGATGAATAGAATAAAAAATTGTTTTTCTTTAACACAAACTGTACATATCAGAACCTACAAAAAGTACAAGTGCTGCTACTTTAGAGAGGAAATCCTCTGATACATCTTTATCAAAAATATGCAGCTTTAGAAGCACTTTTGTTCTTCATCTGTCTAAAAAGCTTTACAGAGCTACATTACACTCAGCAAAAACCACATACATAAACCACGACAGGGCAGCGCTTCCCCTTCCTCCAGCCCAGAACCGATCTCCGTTTCTTCATCTTAAATCATTTCCTCTTCACCTCCACTCGTTCCGACTTCAATCGACTTTTTCTACTTTCCCGATGATCTTTTCCTCAAAGATCGGCAAGACAGCGTCATCCTCGCGTACCTCTTCAAACACCACCCCGCAGTCAAACTCATCGCTGACCTTCTTGAAATAATACCTGAGAAGATAAACCATAAAAATCTACTTGTTAAAGCAGTTTCCTAAAAGCTAAATGTGAGGATGTTAATATGAATAAAAATCCTTTTAGTCTCAAACTAAACTCTACGTCTAAAAGGACTGAAACTCATGGAGCAGCATTAATCCCACCTGTAGTTTCCTTTCTTTGTGAGCAGTTCTTTAAACTGTCCCAGCGTGACCGCCCTCCCTCTGACTGAGGTCCTGTAAGGTATCAGCTCCTCACAGAAGTAATACGCCACCGTGATGTTCTCACAAGGCTGCTTCTTAGTGGCTTTATGTCTGTCAGCGGGAAACATAACAGCAACTTAGAAATTGCCTTTTGTTTCAGCATTTAATAGTTAGAAGAGTTACTGCTTTAACCTAAAGAAAAAAGCTGTAGAACAAGTGTAAACAAGCCGAAAGAAGAAGAAGAAAATATCATTTCTATAGCGCCTCTCAAGATAAAAATCACGAGGCGCTTCACAAAAACAAAAATTGTAAAAATATAAATAAGCATTTAGAAAATGCTTAAAAATATATTAAAATGAGCAAAAATGGGCAATTGGGATTAAAAAAAATGTTAAGAGAGAGAGTGAACAGGAAAGAGGGAAATCAGTGGATCCTGAGGAAGGTGGAATAGGTGGGGAGAGCAGAATAAAGAGAGCGTGAAGGTCATACAAAAGCCAGCTTGAACAATTGACCAACAAAACTTTAAAAAAGTCTACATGAGAGCTTCAAACCAAAACCTCATAAATATAGTAAATTATAAAAATCTGAATGTGAGAATAACTGAGGGAAGTTCAATTCAGTTCAATTCAAGTTTATTTATAGAGCGCCAAATCACGACAAGAGTCGTCTCAAGGCACTTCACACAATAAACATTCCAATTCACAGTTCATTAAGCCAATCAGAAATAATGTTTCCTATATAAGGAACCCAGCAAATTGCATCAAGTCACTGACTAGTGTCAGTGACTATACAGCAATCCTCATACTAAGCAGGCATGCAGCGACAGTGGAGAGGAAAACTCCCTTTTAACAGGAAGAAACCTCCAGAGAATCCTGGCTCAGTATAAGCAGCCATCCTCCATGACTCACTGGGGATGGAGAAGACGGAGCAGACACACACACACACACACACACACACACACACACACACACACACACACACACACACACACACACACACACACACACACACACACACACACACACACAAGTAATGTGTTTATACTTATATTGTGATGTCTTAGTAAATATTGTATTTGGTGAAAGATAAACTTTATTGTATTTATCCTCGTGGATAATTAAACGGATAAACTAGCATTAGCACATCAAAAGTCAATGAAAACAAAAAGTTATCAGGAGAGAGAGAAAGTGAAAATGATTCTTGAAGAAATTGTGATAATTATCAGTAAAGATGTTTGTGATCATTCAGATCAGTTACTAAAGTGGTCATAAATACATTATTCCATTCCAGTATCCATTTAAACCTTTTAAACCTTTGTCATGTATTCTAAGGTAGGGTTTGATGATATGTTTGTGGAGCATTTTTGCTATTTTGCTTAAAATGCTCTTCACATTCTGACAGCTACCAACAAATTAGATATTTTGTCAAAAATGAGTCATTTTAATGGCGTCTGAAATGTAAAATCCTGGAAAAAGCTCATCTAAGCATTGCGCACGTCCCATTGTTAATAATCCAATCATAAACTGCCCATCTGCAGACACACTTCTGTGCACCAAATGAGCATTCTAGGATTGTAGCAGCTGAATAGGAAGCAAAGCCAGACCTAGTGTCATAGACTGATTGCCCCATTTTGTTTGTGTTTACAAATCTTGTTTGAGGAGTTTTTTTTAATGTTTTGTTTAAAATCTGGTTCTGTTTTAGTTGGGAAATATTTTGGTGACGGACCTGTTGACTGTGAACGCAGCTGTCCTCTGTCAGCTGGCAGAGTGATGCATGCCCGTGTGAGTGGCTGGAATGGGGTGGGGGTGTGGACGAGTGAGGGCTGAGCGAGTCTGAGAAGGTTCAGGGCGGGTTCTGACAGTTTGACCAGTTATTAGTGGAGTTTCCAAATATTGTTTTTGGCACTAAGCTGCTGATTTTCAAGTTAAGGAAAAAACAAGAAAGCTATCAACTTGCTTTATTTTTCACCGAAAACATTTACACTATATTGGCTACCTTACTAAATTATTACAAAGTAACATAGGCGCATTGTATTAGGAGTTGTGACAAGCAAAAGTGCAGACAACGATAGAAAAAAGTTAAATAACTATGTTATTATGTATGCTTGACAGTAAGTAAGTAAGTAAGTAAAAGTTTATTTATATAGCGCCTTTCACAGATATAAATCACAAAGCGCTGTACAACATGATAAAGATCAGGGCAAATACCTCTAACCAATAAAACATCCAAAAAACAATAGCAGTGATAAAGTAGAAAATAAAATCATGAGTATAAACAAAGTGAAGGTATGAACCCAAACAAAGCCATCGTTCTGAAACATTTAGGGAGGGAACGCCTGGATGAAAAGGTGAGTTTTTAGATGATTTTTAAAGACCTGTACAGTGTTAGAGAGACGGAGATTTGAAGGTAGACTGTTCCAAAGTCTGGGTGCAATAGTCTGAAAGGCCCTGTCCCCTTTGGTTTTCAGTCTGGTTCGAGGAACAGCCAGGAGGTTTTCAGATGTGGATCTAAGGTTCCGAGAGGTGGTGTGTGGGGATAAAAGCTCAGATAGGTAGCTTGGAGCCTGGTTGTTAAGAGCTCTATAGGTCAGGACTAAAACTTTAAACTGAATTCTATATTCTTTACAGTAACCATTGTGCTACCATTTTCTGCCACCAGCAGATCCTGTGAGTGTAGGGAGGAGCCTTAAGAAAAACGTCAGACCTTGCAATAGTTTTGTTGTTGTGTTTTTTCCCAGTGTGTAGCTTAAAGAGCAAGTCACCCCTACCAGAGTATTAGTCTGCTCCCACTTCCTGTTTGAAAAATGCAACAAATGCTGTTGCCTAGCAGACCGAGAGGGCGGAGCCGCTAACAAATACACACACACAGGCTCACAACAACATTGTGACATCATATGGTACCAGCTAACATTCTAGAGTACCTCTTAGCCAATAGCGATGGCAGATTTATATTCAACAGCAGTGCAGGGTTTTTACCTGACAACGGCACAACACTGACAGTTTTAGGCAGAAAGTTTAAATTTTAACTAAAATGCAGTAAAGTGCAAAACTATTGACTACACGTGTCTGCAGCACGATTAGACGCACATTTATGTAGTTTATCAGAAAAAAAAGTTGATTTGGGGGTGACTTGCTCTTTAAATAGCTTTTTACAAGAACATCATTAAAATAGAAAAAGCAACAAGCTACTTTTAAAAATAAAATGCGGCTTGTGGGTTGATAAAATGTTATATATTCAGCTGCATGATGTCACCTGTCAAAATGTTGGCATGGGAGTATATCACACAACATTGCACCCATCTGGTCATCCACAGATGGTGACACTCATGTGACATGATGAATCCTCCCCCGAGTCAGAGCTCATCAGGCTGACCTCAGGCTGGGGCATTTTACACTCAAATCTGTTCTTATATAAGGGCAGCAAACAGCCTCAAAACTACCGCATTGGTGAAGTGCCAAGTAAGAATCTATCTGCTGTTATTGACAATTTGATCAAACGTAGAAAATGTTTGTGTTGAAAAAGATCATTGAGATTTAAAAGCCCGAGGAGCAGAGCTGTTTTAGTCCTTCCTTAGAAAACGTTACTCAGTGCAGTAAAAACATTCATCTCGCGGATTTCTCTCCTAAACTCTCATTTCCTCATCAAGGGACCTGCGGTTCTATGAGGTTCGACCTGCTGCAGCGAGCCCTCATCTCTGATGGGAGGACTGAAAAAACGAGTCAGCCGCACGAGTTTGCCTTTCATCTTTCCTTTACACTCGTCTCTCCTCCAACCACACATCAAACCTACACCTTACTCACAAAACATCAAAAACTGACCCGCTCTGTAATTCTCCAGCTACTTCGTCTGTGATGGAACACAGAAAACACACTTTTACTTCCTCTGCACGGCTTCTTCTTTGTGGAAAATAAAGTAAAAAGCTCTCGCGCTTTCGACCTTGAAGTCTGATCTGGTTTTTACGGTCGGGTGGGGAAACTTATTTTTTACCATGATGACTGAAACATCCTTTTCTTCAAAATCAATAAGATAAATAATTCAGGCTGCACGTTGTCATGGTAACGCTGAAGCATAAGGCCATAGGATATGAGTGATAACGCCCTTCTGTGCATCTCTAGCGATGAACAATGCAGAAGGACACCGGTTCACTGATACTTGAACATCTATTATTATTCATTAAAGTTTCCTGACACAAAATAAACAGCACAAGGTGAATAGAAACCCTTGTTTTGATGATAAAGGAGGATTTCTGACATACTCGGGTTCAGAAAGCTCGCAGTCTGAAACAGCAGGCACCACGTTGAGTGGAGGGGCAGGTGCAGGTCGGACGGCCGTGCGACCCCTCTGAATCACCTCCATCACATACCTGAGGGACAAAAGAACCCTAATTTAGACCAGAAGAAGCCCAGAGTTGACAGAACAAAAACCGTAGCGGCGTAGAGGAGCCCATCAGAGCAGAGCCTGCTGAAAGATTGCACGGATTGATTACCCAGATAAAAGTAGGGATAAGACATGTTTTTCTTGTTACCTCTGCTTGGGCTGTAAAGGTCCAGACTTTATCTTTTCCTCCTCAAGCCGCCGACAAACCTCCTCCAGCTGGATTAAGGGGCTGGGAGCTGGGTTGGGGGGCATGGTGGGGTCCTGGATGAAGGGGTGAAACGGCTGTACGTTGTTGCGCTGCTGACCGCTGGATCCTGGGTGTGAAGGAGCTGGCCGGTCTGCAGAGCTGAGGTGAGATCCTTCATAGCTCTGGTTCCTCTTGGAGCCGTTGACACTCCTAAGGAAATCATAGAGAGACGTGATGCAGCAAGGGAACGAAAAAAAGCAATGAACAGAACGGTGATCACTGACCCGAATGGACTTCTCTTGTGCTGGACCATTTCTTTTTGCCCTTCCTTTAGCCACAGGAGGATCTTCTGATTTTTCTCCATTTCCTCTGCAGGTCCGGGACCATCGTAAGGTCGAACTTCGTCACCTTTCTTGACTGCTCTCTTACACTGAGAGCCACTTTTGCTGTTGCAAAACAAAACAAAAGACCGGTGAGCATAAAACCAAGAAGAACAATGTTTGCTTGAATGACGGGAAGTGTTTGATCCACACCTATACCCCGTGTGCTCTGGAGGGTTGGATCCAATACCATCTCCATAGTTACGGGACTTTGAGCCATAATAACTAGTCTCCACACTCCAGGGAAAGCCACTGCGTGAGGCCATCTCAGCCTCCATCTGCTCCCTGGACTTTCCCCCACCTGTCTGATGCGTGTGATGGACGTATTTATGGTGATGCATATGGATGGACTGCCTGGTTGCATGTCTACCCTGGCCTGGTTGTCCCGTCCCTTTGACTCCTGGTAAGCAGTCTGGGGAGCGGTCAGTCCCTGGAGACTCGCAGCCGGGTGTCTTCATGACCCGCTGGACGTGGTCATCCAAGATGCTCTCGGGGTTCTCCTCATGAGCGTCTCTAACAAACGGCCCGCTGTAGGTGGTGTCAGCGTAACGGGGGTTGTAATTCAGTGAGTAAGCACCAGGGGGGAACCTGTGACTGGGTAACGATGAAGCTGAGGACATTGTGACTTCATCACCTTCCTCCTCCTTAAATATACACAAAAAAAACACAACAGAGAAATAGAAAACATAAACACGTTGTATCAATTAACCAGCCATTTTCAACAAACCTTTTCTTTTTTTAATATTACATAAACCATGCTTCTTCACACCTAAAAATGACACATTTGCTAGTTTTTTACTATTTAAATTAACTGCAGAAGGCTGTGAACGAGCCCTCAGTGTGCAGACAGCACATTTCTGCCACCTCATGTCACGAGCAGCTTCAGCTCCGACCGACGAAACAGTGCTGTGACAGAACTGCTTCGGGGGGATTTACCAGGTGAGGTGCTGCTAGCATTTATATTAGGTTTGAACAAGAAGGCACAAATAGAGCAGGAGAAGGATGTGCAAGGATGGAAAGAATACCCACTATTGTTGCAAAAGGTAATATGAGCCCAAAAATCAGTTGGTGGTCCGAATCAACCAACTGGATGATTTATTTTTCAGACCCCTTAAGCCCTAGGCCTATTTTGAAGCCTGGTCCTCGAAAAATGGTAAATGCTCGTCTCTCTCTCTCTCTCTCTCTCTCTCTCTCTCTCTCTCTCTCTCTCTCTCTCTCTCTCTCTCTCTCTCTCTCTCTCTCTCTCTCTCTCTCTCTCTCTCTCTCTCTCTCTCTCTCTCTCTCTCTCTCTCTCTCTCTCTCTCTCTCTCTCTCTCTCTCTCTCTCTCTCTCTCTCTCTCTCTCTCTCTCTCTCTCTCTCTCTCTCTCTCTCTCAGCAAATCCTTCATTTTAATGTTCATTTTACAGATGAGGCCAGGGTTATAGCAAAGATTGGTCTCCATGTTAAAATTTAGTTTCCAAGAACTTAGATGTTTTCTCTTGGCAAGTCAGTTTGAACCGTTATCATCTTTAGTCCTATATGGGATTACAACAACCTAAACAGTAATATGTCTATCTGATTTAGAACTAGGGCTGCTCGATATTAGGAAAACCTGCGATATGCGATAACAGTGATTAATATTGCGATGACGATATTACTTGCGATAAATAAAAACTTAACTCAGCAACAAAAACGATCATATACAAAGAAATAAAAAATGACCAAAAATATCATTAAAATGAGAACAGCAAAAGATGTGAGGGGGGGGGGGGGGGGGGGGGGGGGGGAGAAAAGGCAATCAGTGTATCCTGGGGAAAAGCAGAATCAGCAGAAAGAGCAGAACAAAGCTAACTCAAGCGTTTGCAACAATCACAATTAAGTGCCGTCCACCTCGGGGGCGGGCATCTAACCTATGAGAACCCACCCGATTGGCCAAATGGGAGAAGAGCTTTATTTGATTTGTTAAAAAAAACATAATGCTTCAGTTTGATTGACAGAATGCATTATGTGTAGCAAACATTTGAGCTGACCACTCATTGCGATATTTATCTGTTCTTTGCAATATGCATATTGCGCATGCTGATATCGCGATAACGATATATTTACGATACATTGTGCAGCTCTATTTAGAACCAATCTGTAACTTCATTTGTTGTAGACAAGTGTTTAGCATCAAAGCACTCCTGGCCTTAAAGTGTCCAGAAGGAACATCAGGATTAGTACTTTCAACACAGTCCTGCCATATCTAGTCCTGCACATGTCTACTGACCCCTAGTGGACGATCCACGGGTGGCAACGGCCCGTTATTTGTTTATTAGCATTATGTTTAGAGCAGTGACGTGTGGTCAGAGGAGGCAGAGGAGGCCCTTCCCGTTTCAGTGAGTGTGTGCGGCGCTGCACTGTGAGAATAGAGGCAGCTCTCATCTCTGCCTCCAGAGGGCGCACCGCTGCACACACCTGATTCAGAGAGATGACACATGCGCTCTGCCTTAATCAGTTGGTGTGTGCAGGGCGGGTCTGTGAGAGCAGAGTCAGGCTCGTCACTGACTCTCCTCTCGCTTCTGCATGCATATTTGATCAGGAAACAGGTAGATCCATAAACGTGATGATATCTTACAGAAACCTAATGTGTAGCAGTCACTGGATACACTGACTTTATCTTAAATCAATATTAGAAATGTACTTGTTACAATGGCAAGGGAGGCATGCCTCCTTCTGACTGCACGCCACTGGTCTATTGCTGATACAGGTGCCGATATGTAGGAGACACGGTCAGCCGATAGTCCATATGTACTGCCGATTTTTATGGGCCGATCTCCAGATTTTTTTCCATCTTATTTTCGTGCTAAAATGTCAACAATAACATCGTTTGATACACAAAATATCTGGAGCTGGATAAGTTTTTGAACTCCGAATTCAACTAACTGTTAAAACTTAAATTTATGCACTGCTCAGTGTTAAAGTCAGACACCTAAATAAAGTAAATTTAGAGTTTTCAGATGATATTAGTAAAAGTAAAAATACATTTAAATGAAATTCTGCAACAGCACCAGGCTGCCCGAGGACGCGCCTGACTTTAAACAGAACAGACGTTGGCCTGTTACACTGGCTGACCAATGTATCGTCTACCCCTAGTTATATTGTTAAATAATGACATAATACATTTAATCTGAATATTATGTGATTTTTTTTAAATTTATATTAGACAATAAATAATTCAGTTAAAAAATTAGCTGCAGTCAATGTAATACATTTGACCATTTAAGTTAAGCATAAACAAGTGATTTTGGCTCCTTCTTTCAGATGAAGTTACCTTCTTAAATCACTTCATCTGGGTGTATTTGTATGTAACAGGCATTATTACTGTTGAGAGTGAAAGGTCTTCCTTCCACTCTAAAACAGCTCATCTCTCAGTTAAACCCTTCAGACCTTACTGCTGTTTAAAAAGCTGAAACCAAAGCTCACATGTCCTCCTCCTGACGCCTGGAGAACTGCTCGCTGAAAGCAGTCGTTGCATCTTTGCCTCCAAGTTTTCATGAAGCAAACCTAAAGCTCTGTGATGGCTGCTTCCTTCCTTTCAGCCGCTGCCACATAAACTGTCCACCTAGAGACTCGATACTTGGCACCGAGTACTGAGGGGGATTTTGTTTGTGGTGACAGCAAGCTTTTCATCAGCGTTCAAGTGGCATCAAACAGGCAGCTCACTCTTCCAGGCCTACGAGTGTCCGAACATGCAGGTGCTCCATCTGATTCATCCACAAAGCCAGATTGCTGACAGGCCAAGGCCAGAACTCTCCAAGCGATTCATCGCGGATATTTCACTGCCCTCTCAAACGGCTGGCCTCATTCGTTTCATTAAGGACCGACAGATTTAAGGTTCCTTTGTTTCTGAAAACGATAAACCTTATGGCCAGGCGCGCACCTCCAACTGTCAGGCTCACAAACCGAGTCTGTTGGCCTCCACTGATACTTCACCTACAGTCAGCTTACTAAATCAGTCTTTTATTTAAGGCAATTAAAATTAATAAAGTGGAAAAGGTATTCTTTGATGTTGCCTTATGGTAGCTTAAAATCTAACTTTTTAGGGTTAGATTATTTTGCTAGGCCGCTCCCATCAGCACACATGACTTTAATAGTTCCTTATCACACAGCTGTGTCCATGTGCTGCCCGTGTTGTACTACATTAACTGCAATTGAGCTGGAAGACAATGCTCTTCAGTGTGAAACAATCACTCCCTCAGACACGCTAAAGGGAATCACACTGAATCCGCTTGTTCTTCCAGAAACGATAAAAAAAAGTGATCCTACCAATCGGACTCTCTTCAGTCGCTCCTCCAGCTTCTCCCGAGCCTCCCTCTCCCTCAGGACGCCCTCCAGCCGCCGGATCAGCTCCGTGGCGAACCTTTCTGGCTCCACGTGAATATCCTTAGGAATCCGGTTGGTGCGCTGCAGGAGGAAATGTCCAACTGTAAGCAGCGGTCAGGAAAATCTGGATCTTTTTAACACTGCATCACACCCAGAAATCAATGAGCTAGGCATTCTTTCACTGCAGAGGGAACAGTTTCTGTTTTCACGTTTGTGCTAATGGTCCGAAACCTCCAAAGCATCCCCTCGTAACTCTCGCCAAGTATGACTTGAACCTTGAGCTGCGAGCAGCTTTAGCGCATTTCCGTGCACATTTTTGCAAAAAGTTCCAACAGGAGAAAGACAATAAAAATAAAATGAGGTTGCCTCCATCTTTTCAGTGCCAGAATTAACAAGAATATAATATGTGCTGATCTGTTGCCTCCGATCAGCCCATTAGAGGATCTCATCGGTGTGTTGACATCACCCAGGTCGGTGTTAATGGCGAAGGCCATTCAGAATCAGCTGATGAACATGAAGGAATGGCAGGTTAAAAAGGTTAAAGAGCACCTTAATAAAATTATAATCAACCATCTATGTTCTTGTGTTTTTTTTTTCTTTTTAAGAAAGGAGTATTTGTCATTTATCTCTAATTCCCAATTTACATGACGTGTGAGCGCAGTGTGTTACGGCAGCGGCGTGGCTTGGGAGCACTTTAATCCCCCCAGAAGCGTTTCAGCCGCGGGGCAGCTGTCCCATGGTGCGTGTTGGTCTCACAAGATCACAAATTCACAGGAGAAATGACGTTATAACCTTAAAAATAGCTTTTTAATATAAATTTGCTAAACTCACCATCCATTCCGTATAATTTTGTCCATACTTTCTCCTTTTTGGTGATGTCATAGGTCATAAATAGTGTTGCGATTCTCCACTGCCAGGATAATAGTCTCATGGTTCATGCTACACACACCGATGCTCCCTACAATAGATGTAGAAGCAATGGCAGGGTTTCCCTTACAAAGATGTAGCCGTGGCAGCCTGCCACGGCTGAAATCCCACCGCCACGCCTACAAGATCCCAAGTTTTTATTTTTTTGTTTTGGCGCTGTTTCCCAAAGAAGCAGCGGGAACTACTATGTTGTCACTTGTGATCACAGCGGGCAGCAAGGAGGAGAAGGCAGGGCGAGGTGAAGTTACAGCATAAGTTACTGAGTTTAAAATTAGAAAGGTAGCAGTGGATATAATGCTTTTTGGTTTACATGTTTCAATAGCGTTAAGATAAACGAGTGTTGACGATCTTGACAGGGTTTCCTCCCCCCGCCAGGCTAAGCATCACTTATTCATGTAAAATGTATTTATTTTTTCATGTCTGACTTTAACCACATCTAATACTGTATTACGGCGTGAGCGCAACAGCGACAACTTAAGATCGATGTGTGAGCAGCCTGAGAGGTCGGGTGTTTTCATCGGAACCCTTAAAACCTCCAGCAGGCTACGCTGCACTATTGACGTGTTAGCGCGCGGCGCTAACAACTTAGCGACGTGACATGTCTCGGAGAAAGCGTAAAAACACGTTGGACGCTTCTTCTGAAGCGGGAAAATAACACCGCTTCTTAAGCAGAGCACGACGTCGCCTCGGCTCGTTCACGGCCGAGCCGGTACCGGACTGGGCTCGATAACATTGACCCAGCACAGCCACTGGGTCGTTGGAGCTGCCCCGTGACTGCCTGATGGAAAACCAACGGGTTTCATCAGACTCGTAAAGTTTCTTGTTTTTGCTGGGGACCCCCTGTATTTTACCGCTCCCTCCTGCAGTCTTCCCCTATTAAAATTTAAAATGATTCTGTAAACTCCGTGTATCAATAGAAAAAATCTCTGCCTCTGCCAGCTGCAGTAAATGTAGTCTCCAAATAATAAATAAGAGGTGCATTCATCTGTGTATCTCCTTTGATCCGCATGAGTGATATTTTCAGCACCAGAACAGTGAAGCAAAGAAAGATTCCTGAGTTTGTTAGTAATTGTATTTATTAGGTGCATCTGACCTGTTCTATTTTTCTCTGAAATGAGATCAAATCAGTGCTTCTATGGGTTGTCTCCAATCTGCACTAGAAATTTTTACTTTGTTTAGAGACGTGTCATAATCTCCCCCCCCCCCCCAAATGTAAAAATTCCTAGGGGAAACACTGAATGGAGCCCTTTGGTCACCGATAAAGACATGAAGTTTCCATAGACTCGCAGATCTGAATTTGTCTTTTATTTTGAAACATACCAAATGCCTTACACTGATACTGTGTGTGAAGTGCTGTTTAACCCTATGGTAAAGGTGGCACCTGACATGATCTGGATGCGTGTTACATCAAAAATAAAACCCAACCCTATCTTTAGCGCACCAACACACTAAGGGGTCACACCTGAAACGTGCCGCGTTTAACCAAAAACTTCATAATGAAGCATGAACTGGTAAATAAAGCCTATTTTATGGCTTCGTACAAATGAAATGTATTATAAGAGATAGTAAAATGTGTTAAGCTAACCCAATGCTAGAAGGGGACGGTTCAGCGGAGGTATGGTTTAGTGCACATGAACTCATTTGATGGTACAATTCTTCATTTTACACTTCAAACATTAGCCTAACAAGGTGATGAAAACAAAGATTTTACGCAGCCTGCATGTATAATCTTCTTAATAAAGACTCAAGCGTTGCGCCTTACCTCCTCTAAGTGCTGCAGTCATGTTTATTCAAAGCGGTTCACACCTGATCAGGAACCAGTTTTAAGAAACCTCCAAGCTCATTCATTATTCTTCCAGCTAACAAAGCCAGAATTTATTTGTGCAAAAAATGTGAGTTACCGTTTTGGGACTGACACATTACTTTATAGTATACTCACACACTGCAACAGGATTTTAATTCGACTTTACTCGCAGGCCTAATTAGGGCCGAGGTTCTCCTACGACGGGAGCTGCAGAGGGAGGCACGAGGCTGTCACGGAGCAGGAATCATGTCTGCTAGGCTTCAGCGAGCTTAGGCAGGCATCAAGCTGCATTTAGACAACCTTCTCTTTCACCATCAGCTATTCTTATACTCCATCACAGGCGGCACGACACAGCAGAGCTTAAATATGCACATCTCCAATGGTGAAGCAGAGAAATTTAGGCAGAGACAGACAGTTACAAAGAGAGAGGTGTAGAGGAGGAAAGTGAGAGGGAAGGGGAAATAAACCGTGAATAACTCACTGGAAAATGAGGTAGTGGCACTCGCCCATTTGCTTTGGCACTTTCGTGCATCTCTCGGCGATGCTGTTTGCGGTATCGGTAGGGTGGAACTCCATCTCTGGAATTAAGAACAAAGGCATTTTCATAAAACATCCTCATGAATAAACAACAGAGGCAGCTTTGAAGATGAAAGTTTCTCACAGCATTTTAGCCTGAAAGAAACACCTAAAACAACTTTTGTTATCCAGCGCAGCGGCACGGGTCCGGCGTCCCTGCTGCACCACAAGTGGTTAATCCGATCACTGCTACATGATTTTACCTGCATGACGGTATAACTCCATAAAGGTCATACTGGTTTTTACTCTCTCTCTTGTGCTGGGAGCTCAGGATCAAGCCTTTTAGCTTCAAACACAATTTTGTGCAAATCTGGAAGAGTTTGGATAAAAGCCTTGCTGCTCCTTAAACAGTTGGAAAACAATAGTGTGTGTGTGTGTGTGTGTGTGTGTGTGTGTGTGTGTGTGTGTGTGTGTGTGTGTGTGTGTGTGTGTGTGTGTGTGTGTGTGTGTTACGTACACACTGCTGTCAGTGAGAGACTGTGTGTCTGCGTCACTGGACACGCTCTGCTGCTCACTATCGTTGGCGCTGGTGGCTGGAGCCAGAACATGGCCGGTGTTGACATAATATGGGTTGATGGGCTCGCAGCATGGTGCATGCCTGGAAAAAACAATGAAAATTAGTAAAAGAAATATTATTATTATTAGCTCCTGTGTACCTAGAAATGACTACTTGAATTAGAGTTTCATCATTTTAGGATTGTTTTTGTGATCTTTACCATAAAAACCGCAAAATAAACAAAACAAGTTCAGACAGATTCAATAAAGCTAATTTTTTAAGCACACTTCGAACCAACAAATTGAAAATATATCATTTGTAGCGATGTTATCCAATATCCGATCATCAGGCAACCATTATTATCTGCTGATAATAGCATTAAAATGTAATATCAGAACCTAACAGTTTGAACTCTTTTAATGACACAACCTTCACATAAGTCAAAATAGGACAGATCCGAGACATAGATGTGAGAATTTTTGTTTGTTTGGCACAACTGGCTGACTTAAATTGAAGTAACTGCCATATTTCTGCACTGATGATGTTTCAACATGAAGCATGAATCATAAGACGGATGTGATGTTAGTTACTTAAAATTGAGTTTGTCTTCTTTCTTTTTTTTTGTCAGAGGAGGACCCCACATATCTTTACTATATTTTTAGTAAGAGGAATAGTCCCTTGAGATTGATCATCTTGTTTTCAATAAAGCATTCAAATTAAATTAAAATATAAATTGGTATTGGTTTCCATTGGCATTAGAAATTAAGAATTATCTATCTATCTATATATATATATATATATATATATATATATATATATATATATATATATATATGGTACTACAATATGCTTCTATTGCACCTCTAATTCAGTGATCTTAATTTAAGACTCTGACAGGAAAGGTGGCATGCAGTAAAGGCTTTTAATGTCAGAAATATCTTTGGTAATGTTTGCCTGTATTGATATGCTAATATACCACATGTTAATTATGTGTAAAAGTAAGCAGAGAAACTCATCACCAATATAACAGAGGAACAAGCTTCACAAAGCATGTACAGAAAGTTGAGGAGACTTTATTCGACACCATTCAGTCATTAACGTGGCTCAACAGACCTCTAAAAGAGCCTGTACACATGAATTATTGATGTTATGCATCGTTATCTTTTATTCAAATTGGAATTCCCTGAAGCATTTAACCCAAACCGCCTCCCTGCTCATAATGCAGAAGCAGTATGAGCTCAAATAAAACCTTTGTGACCAGCTGAAGGTGGAAAGGGCAGTACATAGTTAATATGGTGATTTTATTTCTGTGCATTATAAAAAAAAGGCTAAAAAAAATAAGTTTTTTTTTTTCACTTTGTAAATCTGATAAACCCAAAGATCTGGGAATAATAACTGTTTCCAATATATGAGTTCTGGAAAGGGGGATGGTGATAGGGAAAATACAATGGCTCAGTTCTTTCAGCCATTGTGCCTCCACACAAAACCGTCCCTTTCACGACTTTGCTAAGACATCACTATATCCCAAATGTATTGGCAGCGATGTGCACCAAAAGACGTCTACGGACCAGTCGTTTAAGCCATTCAGGGGCCCAGCAGAGCAGCTGCATGACATAGAGCTGGACGATATAAAAAAAAAAAGCTTATTGATAAAAATAATCATATTGATCAATATCAATAATTATTGAAAACTTATAAAAGAAAATGTAGAAAATATGTAAATGTGCCCTGGCCATTTTATGTCATTACTTGATGATAGAACGATTTGGTTGGTTGGCTACCAGACTTTATTCTGTGCAAATTTTGCAAACCACTGTTGTTTGTTTCTTGTCAGACTTGTATGAAAGATTTACCACACTAGTGAAGAACTGTAACCTTTTTTTTTGGAATATTTCTTCTGCCTTTCCTTGCTGCAGCATCTTGCTTAAGTCACATTGCTGTCTGTTTAGGTTTGAGAGGGGAGGGCTTGGTGACGGAGTGTGCTTGGCTCTGTGTTTCTGCGGTGTAAGTAATGACTCTAGTATCACGCTACCCGATAGGCTATAATGGAAAAAGGAATTTTTTTGGTAAACGGCCTGTATTTGTATAGCACCTTCTTAGGGTTCTACAACCCCCCAAGGCACTTCACAACACAATCTGTCATTCAGCCATTCACACACATCCACCCGCTGGTGGGGATGAGCTACAATGTAGCTACAGCTGCCCCGGGGTGCACTTACAGAGGCGAGGCTGCCGAGCACTGGTGCCACTGGTCCCTCAGACCACCACCAGCAGGCAAGGTGGGTTAGGTGTCCTGCCCAAGGACACAACAGCAGAATTCTCGGGTCAGAGCCGGGATCAAACCTGCAACCTTCTGATTATTGGACAACCCGCTCTCCCTCCTGAGCTTCATGTTTTTATTGGGGTTTTTTCTTGCACATGTCTATTGATCAATATATATCGTTATTGAAAGATTGCCCAGCCTTAGTGTGACATAAGAAGTAGCGTTCAATGACCAGAAGAAACACCAGCTAATTTCAAAAGACTGTGGCAGCATGTCAGCACCATGCCGCGATTAAATGCACATTGGTGGCATGGTGTGGCGAAAGTTTTGGGCCATTCTTGCCACTAAGCTCGATATTACCACAACACCGGATTTGTGAATGAAGATTGTGCCTGTGCTCAACAGATGTTGTCATGATGGCATGTGGAATGTTCACGGAACACCGGCCAGCAACAATATGTAAAATACAAGTAAACGTGGGAAGTCCCTTTTGCATTTGTAAACAGAATCTGCTGAGATGGCCAACTGGAGCAATGCAGAGAGCCGGGAGCTTCTGGCCAGTAGAGCTGAAGCAAAGGTCACCAGATCAACAGCGGGTTGACAACGCAGAGACCACCCGACAACCCCTTTATACCACCATCACATAATCTTTTGTGAAAATAACATGGTCATGTCAGCTTGTTTACACAGGCTGACAACTTCGGAATGACCAAAGGCTCCCTGATTCTGCCTCTGCTTTGGTGAAGCAAGCTGCAGTTTTTAACAGTGCTCTAGGTGACCAACACAGCATTAATACTAGCATTGTAGAGGGATTTCTGCCACATTTCTCTGTGTACAAATGCCATTTTAAAGGCAGCATGAACGTTGCTTATTTTCTTTTTCTTCCACTCCATGTCATCAGTGCCAGTTGTTTGGCAACATCTGCTGATATCATTCCCCCTGAGTTACAACCAAGCAGCATGCAGTCACAAGTTTGACTCGGAGACTCTACCAGCCCATTCATTCCCCAGCTCAGGTATTCGGAGGGTCGCTGAAATGGCCCAGAAAATGGAGACAAGCGCATACTGTGCAGGTCTGATAGTGGAAACAGGCCTTACAGGTGCTGGTCAAAAAATTACAATATCATGAGAAAGTTGATTTATTTCAGTAATTCCATTCAAAAAGTGAAACTTGTTTATTAGACTCATTCATTACACAGAGACTGGTTTCAAATGTTTCTTTCTTTCAATTTTTGATTATAACTGACAACTATTGAAAGTCCTAAATTCAGTATGCCAGAATATCAGAATATCAATTACGACCAATGTATGCTCTCAAAAGCAGTAAACTGACCTAAAAAGGTGGACTGACATTTGCAATAATCCAAAATTGGCATTGATTGCATGGGGATGTATTGAAATTTGTGTAGGAAGGGAGGGGTGGATGGAATAAAGTTAGGTTTTTTTTACACAAAAGACAATAAATTCTTCATTTATTTGTACGGCAACATCAGACTATAGTGACCACTGTGTTGCGTCTAATGACACAGCAAACTCCTGAGTGGGTGAAGCATTAGTAATGTGGACCCCACACTGAGTTAGACATGTCAGTAGATTTGAAACAGCCATAGCTTATTCAAGAAAATTATTTGCCTTTTGTTATCATAATATCAGAGATTGTACAGTCATAATTATTGTGTATCTGCTGTTTCTGATTTCAACTAGCTCCATATCTTGCTCAGTGGTCTCCAGTTGGAATTAATGCCTTGTAAGTCGTTGTCTGGGGAAAAATATACTTGTGCACCATTTCTAGGAGCTTACCAGTGACCCGCATCAAAGCTGAGCTTCAGACGGCAGGTTTTGGAGACTTATTTCCTCACCTCAGATTTGATAACAGCAAACTACTACTACTGACTTGCAAGCTGATGTTTTATCTCCAAAAGTAAACCTGGAGGAGCTTCTGCTATGTGGTGAAGTTGCTAATGCTAACGTTAGTTTCTGCTAGTCGAGATGTCCTTGGCTGATTCCCAGATGTTAAAACAACTGCCTTCCTTGCCGTGAGTCCAGATGGGTGAGTCCATGAATGTTATGTGACAGTGTGACGTAGATCTGTCAAACTTTTCTAATCCTAGAGTTTGTCTATTTTCTATCATAAGCTAATGAACAAGATAAGTGTAGGAGACTATTTTCATGTTCAGGCAGCATAAAAAACTCAGTGACCCATTATAATCATAAATAATAATTAAAAAAGGGTTTTCAGTGTTCCACACCTTTAATAGTTTCACTGTCACCAACACATACTAGAATTACAACATATAAAATAATAACATGTTCCTTTTTATAAAACTGCTGCAGTTTTACTGGATTTGTTTGTAACAAATTAGAAAACTTATTTTCTGATGCATTTAAAGAATTTTAAAAAATCCCCAAACTGAAGGATTTTGTGTAAACCCTAAAAAAAGTTGATTTCAGGAGGAAATATCTTCCCTTGCTTCTCAGCAGATAGATGAGAAAAACAACAATAATGACAATCTGAAAGCAACGCATTTGTTTACGCACATTGTTATTCCAAGTCCGTAACCCAAAGAGAATAATGGCTGGTCTTTGAAATTTACATCTCACTAGAAGGAGAACAAAACTGCACAGTTTCAAACCTTCCCCCAAACAGTAGTGAACATGAAAGCCATTCTCTCTCAAGTCAGTTCATTTACTGAAGCTGATCTGAAAGACTTTTTAATGTCTTCTGTTGCCACTCTCTGAAGGGGATCTGACACAAACACTGTAAAATTTAGTTTCTCTAAAAAAAAAAAACAAAGAAAAGAAAACCCACCGGGTGATGCTAAGAGGCTATTTAAAAATGAAGCTCGTCTTTTTGTTATTCCAGCCAAATGCTTGATTGCTGAAATAATGATGTGAAAATGAGCCAGAAAGTGTCTTTAATCACTAAACTTTAACATGTTCCCAGTTGTTTGCTGTGTGGATCTTTACATGCACATGGCTGAAAAGCCTGAGGTGTTCAGTGGATTCTTGGAATTTGTTTGTATTTCAGATCAGATTTTGAGCGTTGATTTCAAACAAAATCGCCCTTGGGTTAAAAAAAAAAATCCTTCTTGTGCAAACAAGCGCTTGGATGTTGCAGATCTAAACTCTTTATTCTGTGCTGGAGAAGGATGTGATGAAATGTTAACAAGTCTAAAACTTAAACATGCAGCTGCCTGAATCAATGGAACATCTCATTTCCGTCCATTCATTGGGTTTGAACAGATGAGACTGTTATAAGGGTTTGTTGTGTGTCTGCTGCTGACAGCAACACGTCTGACACAGAGACATTCATCTGGAAGGTATTGTCTGTCTGCTGACGTGAATTCCTGTCCCTCATCATAACACTGCTGGTACGGGAACCTCCAATCGGGATGTATTAGTGATGGTTCTGTTTCAGAGTAATTGCTGTCAACAGATTCAAATGCTGCTTGCCATAGCTGGACCCCTCATCTTCTGTCAAATGTTTTTTTAAGTGTTAAAGATTTCTAGTCAGTTTGATGTTATTTGGTTTTAAAGAGACAACGTGTAGTTTTTACAGTTAATCTCTGGAAATACCCTTAAAAATGTTGTTTGTTGAAAATAAATTAAATGTTGCCCATTTGTTAAAAAACAATGGCAGCTTTGTAACATAGAACCATAAAAATCAGGTCTAAAAGACACATGAGCAGGTCGTAGGCCCAATACCAGTACTCGCACTTCCATACTTGTGCCCTCCAATTGCGCGATCCCGATCAAGGGTGCGAGTGCCTGGGGTGTCCCGATTATCAAAAGCGGAAGTTGATCACGCCCCTTTTTCGAATTAAAGTACCGTATTGGCCCGAATATATGACGAGGTTTCTTTCATTGAAAATTATTTGAAAATGTGGGTTCGTCTTATAATCGGGATCTTACCCCGGCTTTCCACGGGAGCCGTCAGCAGCACGTTACTGCAGCAGCACGTCATAGCTGCTGATAGGAACCGCTGTGGTCAACAGAACCTTTTCCACCGGAGCCGTCGGCAGCCGTCAGCAGCGCGAGTCGGCCGCGTCTCAGGAGCAGCATGTCGCGGCCTTTACGCGCCGGTTCTATTTCCTACGCGCGACGCCTCTGAAACGGGTCAAGTTCGACATTTTTGGGGAATGAACGACAGGAAATCGGACGCGGAAATGGAGAGAAGCTCCCGAGATTTTCAGAATAAAGAACGTACTGCCTTCCGGTTGCTTTACTTTAAAAAAGGTTACTAACTGTGCGTCCCCGTGAGAAGTTGTCACCTAGCTAGCGGTCTCCTTTGTTTTTCAGGTCCGTATTGGCGATTATAAAATGGACAGAACATAAAACACAAACCTTTTGGAGGCATGTTGTAGTTTTCTCCTGCTTGTTGTTGTGTTTACTGACGAAGTCACTCGTGTGACTTCGTGCTCGGTCGGTGACAGCTGCTCCCATGCTGCTTCGCGTCTCGTGGGAAGGGCCAAGCAGCAGTTTACGCGAGCAAGACGTGCTGCTGCAGTAACATGCTGCTGACGGCTCCTGTGGAAACCCAGGGTAAGCGTTCACATGCTGATATTTGTCTGGAGTCATTACAGGAGAAAGGTCCGGAGCAGAGTGGACCGAAAGTGGGGCTACTAAGGCAGAGTTATGCGAACTTTAAGATGACGGTGGTCAATTCAGCAGAGGCGTCGGACATTGCATGCATGGATGTATTAGATGGCAGTGAGGATGATGTTCAATGGGAGGAATGGGCAGGTGCAGCGACCTGATGGGACACCTCGCAGTAGCATGAGTGAGTGAGTAGAGCGAGGCAGAGGATGTCTGTGAATAAAAGCCTCATTTGACTTTTGATTTCACATTTCAGCAAAGCTCTGATGGTTTGCATTAAAATAGTATTTTTTATCAGTATTTGTTCCCAAATTGTCAATAAAAATATTTGATTTAAAACGTGATTTTTTTTCTTTTCCTGAAGATTAGTCTTGGAAAGGGGGGGGTCATCTTATAATCTGGGTCGTCCCATATTCGGGTCAATACGGTAGTTCATTTTAGGATGGTTAGTTGATGCTCTAAAACGTTTAGACAAAGCAGCAACAAATGTAAACATACTTCAGATAATAGTTTGATTGCTCGAAAGTTGTTAAAGTTTAAACAAATAATAGCACAGCGACCAGTGCTCCCAGTCTCAATTCGGCAATTATTTACACACTTGTGTACCACGCACTCGAAGCGTTACTGCGCACTTTGCTGAAGACCGCAGAGTGCAGTGCGAGTATTGGGATTGAGCCTAAGTGTCTGGGTGACGCCATATTAGATGCCATGTTTCCTTCTACAGGAGCCCATGAGGACAAAAGGCATTTACTGATTTGTAACAAGTGGAAAATACACACCGTCAATTTAAATTCCAGATGTACTAGACCTTCTCAACATGCACGTTTTCTGTTCCCAGGGCAGGCCTGAAAGGACCACTTTCCAACAGAGTTACTATACTGGGGTAAGTACTCGGAATTGGCTGATTGGCTTAACCCAATGGGAAATGATATCTCTGCTGACATTGTCCAACAACCAGCTTTTGTAAGATTGGATGAGTTGCTGGAGAAGATGGATGAGAAGAAAATGAAAATAAGCAGCATTGACACGGTTTTAAAATATGCATTTTTAAACTCCCAACACCAACAATGCTGTGGAAACCCCTCCATAATTCATGTTGTATTATGGTCTGGTCTAGGACCAATCAGAGCAACAAACAACCTGATGTATTCATGGCAATCAGTTAATGGGGCCGTCCGCTACACACCATCGTCGACATAGAAAAAGATGAAGAAGAAGAAACAAATACATCGTGACTTAGGAACCTCCATCTGGTCATGTCTCAGAGAAAAGCCCGAGTGACAATCATCAAAAGTTGATGCCAAGGCCATTTCAAACAAGCGCTGTTCCTATAGACATAGATATTGACGCCATCTTTGTAGTTTTTCTCCATCGCAGCCCTGGTGCTAAGCCCGCCCAACATCTTTTACAGACATAGAGCACTGTGAATAGCAAGAAACAAGATTGCTTAGGTCAATGGTAGACCTGCTGAGGCTACAATGAAGTGAGGCTAGACCAACCTGCAGAGCAAAATCTTTTTGTCCTGCCGGTTGGTCTAGATCTCTAGGCTGTGTGCAATGTGCATTCCCTCAAGAAAGCTTAGGCCTTTAATTAAACAGTGCGTTCTTTAAAACAAATTTTAAAATAACAGCTATGTATAAAAGCCCAAAGGATGTAGAATAACTAAGCATCCACTCTCCTGATGTGAAGCTTTGGATGCACAAAATCGTTAAACACACTTAGCAATTCTCCATTCATCATGACTGAATGGAACTTTTGTCAACAAGAACGACACCAAATATTAAGACAAGTGCATTAAAAAAGATTTTAAAATATGAGAGGTCTAAACAAATACCATTGTTTAATCTGTTTTCAGAGCCTCCGTGACAGGGCATTTAAACCACACTAACATTTATCTGTTTAAGGCCCTTTTGTGCCAAAGTCCACAAACGTATAAATGATGCAAAGCAATCCTGTTAGGCTAAAAAGCCCCAAGAGCAGAGAAGCCAGTGCTGCACTCTCAGGGTGTGATGTGTTCAATACAAGCATGGGACAGGAGTCGAAATATCCACTCAGAAGCACATTAATCAGAATTGGAGATTAAAATCAGGATTACAGCAACATCTATTAAACAGACTCTATGCAACTTTTTCATATTTTCATATCATTTTCTTGGCCCGGTATGTGTTAAAACGACCCTTTGGGGTTGATGAAATGTCACTCAGACCCCCTCCGCCCTCTGTGGCCAGAGTACCGCATTTGAAACTTCAGAGTGCCGGTCAGGTTCTGGGCTTATAAAAAAATGTAGTTGACATACCTGGCGTTGCGGTCTGCTTCCAGCACATTTCCTGCATGTTTTAGATCATGAACACAGCTGATTTGTTTCATTTAATGATGAATCACTCCTGTAGACACTAAAGAAGTCTGGGGAGACATTTCAGCTTTCAGAACAAGGTGTTAAAAAGACAATGAGGCAGCCAGAAGATATGTTTTGCTTTTGGTTCTACAAACGAACTCTAGGGGGCGCTAAAAGCAAGCCATTTTCATTAATTAAAAACTAAACATTCAGTCCGACTCAGTCTACCAGATTACTGAGCATATATCACCTCTAAATCACGCAGATTAATTGTAAGAACTTCAATCATAATGGGTGGAAATTATTTTTTTTACTGATAGGAAGGATCATTAATTAATAAAATTAATCTTGTGACAATACAGAAACTGTAGATCATTGAAAGATGTTGTTTTTCTTGTATTTCACGGAAAAACTCCCCAAACAGAAAAAGAACCAGTTGAGGATCAACACGCTTCATTTCAAACCACCCCCCCCTGTAAAGCTCTGTCCAGTGGACCAATCCCCTGAAACCCAACACAGAAAACGACCGACTTCTGTCCCAGCGTCCAGACAGGAAAAGAAACCACTTCAGCTTCCGACTTTTCCTCACCCGAGGTGCTGATGCTAAACTTCACACACCATCAGCTCTGCTGTCCCAGAGCTCCGCTCTGTTTTCATCTCAAACTCGTGGCGGTGCTCACCGCTGATGTGAGGTTTCAGCTTTATTTCTAATTCAGCAGTTTGCAGGGGAAACCTGCAGCCTGAGCCGAGGAGGGTTTTTATAGACGCTCGGGAGCATTTACCTGTACTCGAGGCTGTCCTGGAATCTTGAGTTGTTGCCAACTCGCTGTGTCTCCATCAAGAGTTTCTGAGTGAGCTGGCTGCTTGGCGTCGGGTCACACTCGGGCTGCTCCTCCGGCCCTCGGTCACATCTCCACTCCTCGTATTCGTTTAAAGTTGGTAAATAACCCGACAGTCCCTTCCCGTTCCCCGAAGCGGGGCTCTGCTCGCTGTACAGCTTAGGGCTCTTTCCTCCCGTCCGTGTGTATTCCAAATATAAATCAGACTTTAGGAAGAGAGGGTAAGTGTTTTCCTCCATCATGGTCTGTATCTCAGTCTGAGCCTGGTCAAACATCGCAGGATCAATGTGAAGCTTCATAACACAATCTTTGATGAATAACTTAGTCGCTGGTTTGATCTGCCTGGAGACAATCCCATTATTGTCCTGGATGTACTTTTTATAGATGGCTTTTGCCAGTTTCACCTTCTTCTCCTCGTTCCCCTCGTTAGCTTCCAGTTTGCGAAAGCCGCTGCATGCAAACCAGAAGTCCAACATGTCAGCGCAGTCCTCCTGCTTGAGGAACTTCCTGAACAGATGGATGCCATCCTGATCGTCCAGGAGGGAATGAAGAGACTCTGCCCATTTTAAGTAGGGTGGTGTTGGAGAAGCACTGCCCTCTGGCTCGTAACCCAGATCCAAGTCTGGTCGCCTGGGTGTAGCCACAGACGCTTCACATTTGGAGCTCTCGTTCTTGGAGGAGAAGCCAGGGTTGCCATGCTGGCGACCGCTGCTGCACACCAGCTCTCCTTCTTCCCCGGGGACCGGAGGTCTGGGAGCATCCTCAGTGAAGCTGCCACCCAGGTCTGCTATGCAGCCCCTCTGGTCGCTTATGTTCATAGTCCCAGCATCCAAAATCCACGTCCCCGTAGTGCCCAAACCGCACAGCTACTCCATCCAGGATTCTTCTTATGCCTCGGTGAGAAATCTCCTGCAAGGGAGAAGAATATGTAATGAGACGCTGCTCACATGATTGGAAGGCAGATCGGTGCTTGTCAGCATTACTCCTGTACCACTTGAACACAATGAGCTCGTTCTCTCACGCACGCTCTGCATTTTGGATTATTTTTCATTTCACTAATCATAAAAAACCCGAATGAAGCACGTATTTCTTCCGATTCATTAACACATCGATGCCTAATGGTGAAATGACACCAATAGGAAGGACTCTTTTGGAGGTGCATCAACAAGGTATTTCACCCTTCTTTTCTTAAGTATTTCAGAAGAGAAAGCACATTTCAATATCAGACAAAGGCAACCAACTCAAGCTGGCCCTATTTAAAAGCATAATTAAACTGGGATTAACCACAATATTTGGAAAACTGAGCAGCTTCACCAGCAACACCCAGACCTGGTTACTGATATAGAGTTATTACAACCTGTCTGACAACAACGTGCACCCTCCTAGAGCCAGTCCACAGCATGATGGTGGTAGAGACACTTGCTGTAACTGATGGAACCATGAATTCTGCTCTCAAATAATCCCAAATAATCCAAAGAATTGGAAAAGCCTCCAAAATGGCTGAATTAAAGCAAATGTACAAATTTACGTGTCAAAATCAAAATGAAAAACAAAAGAAGTGCGTATTGTTACACTCACAGCCCTGCACTATTATGTTTAACCTAAACATTATAATGGAAACAAAGCCACTGGGATTATTATTCCAAACACAGAAAACTGGCATCAAGCTTGAATTAATGCAAACCTGATCAGAAACTGAAATTTAAAGTCATTAAGCGTTTAATGTGGTCTGAAAGTCTGGAGGCTGCATGATTATGCAGCACTAATTCATCAGTATTAACGTTTTGATTTACAAGCGCAGGACACACCACCTCACACAGCTATAGAGCATCAAGTCAGTGGAGGACTCTATACTGAGCCAAACGGAACAGCTATTGTTATTTACTGCTACTGATACCGGGGCACAGCCAGAATCTGATTTTAATTAACTCCCCGTGTTACAGCCCAGCTGAGTGGTAAACCAGATCATTTAGGGAAAGAACTTTTCAAGGACATTTTTCTATTATTATTATTCTTTTACTGGAGCACAGAGCTCATGTCTAAGCTTCCCAGATACACGCTCGGTATTTAATTTAAGGTGTAATATGGCCACAGCTGACTTCGTCAATCCACACACACACACACACACACACACACACACACACACACACACACACACACACACACACACACACACACACACACACACACACACACACACACACACACACACCGAAGCCCATCTTTTCTGACAGCTTCTGGCAGATTCAAATCCTGGTTTTAAAAAGGGGATTTATAAAAAATAGGAATCTTTCAGCACCCAACCCTGACTTCTTCTTGCGTTTTCTGTGTAAATGACTTCCCTATTTATAGCTCCGAGCACTTGTTGACTCTAATGGGATTAAAAATGAATGCTGGGAGAGAGAGAAAGACGATTATTAAGATTTCATAAAGGCAGGCGGCAGGGTTAACTCTCTCTGTGGGTCCATGAGACATGTTTGTAATGGTTGCCAGCACCCTTTCCTTTAGGGCACACCCACTCTCTGTCTGGTCCAATACCTATCCAAATGATTATCCTGATTGAACAATGCCAGGATCAACATGCTCAAATGACGCACCACGCTAGAGCGCCCGCACGGTGCACGAGGCCAGATGCGCAGAGGGTTTAAACCATAATCCTGTAACCGGAAACGTGCGGGAGAACAGCTGGAGTGAAATGATGCTGAATCCATCACCTGCTGGCTCGCATCGCTCCACCTGAGAGGATGCACGCAGTCGGATCCCCCCGTGAGGGCGGTCCCTCTCCTCCTGATCCAGACAAAAGGTCGAGCTCTGGAAATGTCATTTAGAGATGAAACTGAGGCAGCATCTCCTCACGTTCACGTGTCTTCAGCAAGCAGCGGAGAGTGGGGGAGGGTAGCCGAAACAAACTCCGTGCACACACTCCGAGAGCGAGAGCCAGGCCTCCCAGCAGCCCACCGACAAGTGCACAACTTTGTCACACTATTAATATCTGACTGAGCTGCGACCCGCAAACAGCCGCCAAACTGACCGCACAACACTACGAGCGCAAGTGACACGAGAGGACACCGCGGGGATCCCGCGCCGATCCCTGAACCGACTTATAGCTGCAAAGAAAAGCGATGATCTTATTTCCCGACTACCGCAGTTCTGTCAGAGGGAGGGGGGAAAGTGATACATACTTTACCGGTAAAACGCTTCCGGCCGCTTCCGTTTGCGTCGGACAGCTGGGCAGATACAAGTCACCGCAAACACTGACATAGTGTCGACGAGCAGGACTTTAAAAACAACAAAGAGGCCAGTCCGCTCTCCATAGCTGTATGTGAGAGTGTGTGTATGTGTGTGTGTGTGGAGCTGAGGCTGCTCATCAGCTCAGCACAGCGCCCCCTTCGGTCACTACACCAATTCACACACTACTGGCTAGGATGCGTTCTTGGATCAAGTGGTGTGCACTGCTCTCAGTCATCATCATCATCATCATCATCATGATAATTTAATAATTGAACATTTTGTACAAATTAAGATTTTTCCTTAGAGTAAATTAATAGAAGTTCTTTTAAAATAAAATCTTGGATTTTCTCTATCAAAGTTTTTATCATAATAAGGCTTCACTCTTTTTTTAATGTGCAATTTCTTTTTAATACAAGCAAAACCATGGCTGAGTTGAGATGAGATAAAGTCACACATGAGATTTGAGGACAAAAAAACACAGATGCTTCACCATCAATCAGCATTTTTGTGTGCAAAACCCATCCAGGTCATGCATTTGCACTGAAACCCTAAATAAAACTGTCAGACAGATAAATCAAACTATCTTTATCTGTACATTCTGTAACTGAAGCATGACATTTCTTACACTGCAGTTCAAATAACTGCTTGTTTAGGAGGCCATTGGCTTTCAATCCAGCCACAAGGTGCACAAGGTGACCACCATGATCAGATCTACGGGAGCTGCTTTGATCACTTAAATCAGCTTTCTATGACAAAAAACTCATTTTTCTGTTAATTCTGCAATCCAACAGCCTTTGACATTAAAATGTATCTTATTCAGAAGAGCTCCAAAAGCAGTAATAAGCAGTATTAAACCAAGGGGGAAGGAGGTAGCTGATCATTAACAAATAAGGTTAACAAGAAATTCTCCCAAGCTGCAAATCATTCAGGTAATTATCTGCATTTCCTGAAATGCAAACAAGAAACACTCATTTCCTCTAAGCTAATTGCATGCCACATGCAACAACTACTCAAAAAGAGGCACTAATGACCACATTGCCCATTTCTGCAGCAACAATAAGTTTGAAAGCCTCCGAACTTGATTCTTTTTGAAATATCCAAAGTGAAAAATAGCTAAACTGTGTCAATTTATAAACGTTTAATTTTTTGAATCGTTAAATATATTTTAGCATCTCTAAATAAGAACAAGCTGTGCAGAGCTCCAGTAATTAGCTTAAACAGCAGAAGAACATTCATTTTCAGCACTGTTTAACAGTTTAATGAGGAAATGCTTCAGTTGAACATCCCATCTCCGTACATTTACAGCTTCTCTTTGATGCACTTGATCCATTCATTACCGTAACAGCTTTATAGTGCAAAGAGAGAAGAAAAAATGGGGCTCATTTTGTACTTTGATTTTAGAAAATCACCAAGCCAAGGCCAACATGAAAGGCTAATCCAGCATGATAAAACACAAATATGTTTCTGATGACTTGATGGAGGCATCTGAAAACCGCCGCATGAACAGGAATCTGTATTTCACACTTCATCTCAACAGATCACAGACCTTTTAAAGTGTGGACTGCAGACATGGTTTGCTGAGTTTTTACCAGCAACATGAATCATATACATCCTATAGTTACAGCTTCCTCCAGGATAGATGAGAAAAATGTCTTCATCAATTCATCAAAGTTTTCTCAGCTTTTCCGGTTGGTTCTCAGAAGTCAATATTTTAACAGAGAAGACATGCGAATGCAGTTCATTTATTTGAAAAAGCATTAGAAAAATTCAAACAATGCTGTCATAAAGACCGTGAAGAAAATGATATTTTGAGTGCAAATCCAACACTTTCTTACCTTAAGGTTTATTGTCCTCCTTTTGCATCCTCCGGCTGTGCATCCTTTCACCAAAGATTCCATTGTGATTTTATTTAACTGACTGAGCAGCAGTAACAGTGAATCCACGTTCATCTCCAGGAAACATCCGTCTGGAGCAGAAAGGTGCCCAAAGAGTGTATGGTCACACTCCATTAGTTCCTGAAACACAATAAAGAGCTGTTAAAAACAGCTCATAATATTCACCATTTGATTATTCTTTTAATTCCACCTCTTGAGGAGTGCAGATGATTTTCTCGTTTTTCTTCTCAGTCTTTTCATTCCAAGGCTCTTTGCCCTGTCTTGTCCATCAGAGTGCCTCTCTGCTAGCCTAACAAGCCAGATCAAATAAATATATTATATAAAACTCTTGCTTTGTAAAGTGTGGTCTAGTTCACTGGGCTACTTCTTTGCATTTCTTCTGAAAATGTCTAAACCATGGATCTGGTGAGCTGATCTCTGAATGAAATTGATCTTTTCTTTTTTTCCACATTAAAGATGAAGAAGGGAGCTTCCTCAATTTCGGACGGAACACACCCTTTTGGATACATTATGGATTCTTGGAGCGAGTTGAAGATTGTGTGCCTCTCGTTGCTTTCCGTGGAAGACTCAGAAGATGTTTACATTTTTGGGTTTATGATTACCGGTTCCTGCAGTTTGGGGATGGCAGTAACCTGGTGAATTGGAAAATTTAGAGGCCTGACGGGAGCAAATGGCAGAGCTCCTGAGCTCAAAGAAAGTATTTGCCATGCTTTGAACTCCCAGACTCAGACGTTGCTCAAGATGAATCTCAAGCTAGATG
Source organism: Nothobranchius furzeri (assembly GCF_043380555.1). Taxonomy (NCBI): domain Eukaryota; kingdom Metazoa; phylum Chordata; class Actinopteri; order Cyprinodontiformes; family Nothobranchiidae; genus Nothobranchius; species Nothobranchius furzeri. Next base: position 4,954,722 of record NC_091745.1, on the reverse strand, counting down.
CTCTGATCTGGCCACTTTTTCTGAACTTGCATGGAGCATAGCCCACCTGAACCTGCTTTGACTATTTGTTTGTGTGTATCTCTTGGTCAGGTTGTGGTGTCAAGTCAAATTTCCTTGTTCCAGAAGCTGGTGCAATAACAGTAATGTTGATTCTGATCCTTGTGCAAATTAATGGAAAGCAATATGAGGATCAGGTCCTAGGTGAGGGCAAAGACAAAGTGCAGCTCGAAGACCCCTTATGAGGTTTAATTGAAATGGAAACAATGTCCCCTCGCCTGAGCATAGGTCACAGGTGCCCTCCTCTGGTCTGGAAGTGGGGCACATTGGCGAGCAGTGTTGGGCATCTTATGTTAAAAAGTAATTAGTTATAGTTACAAATTACTTTTTCCCAAAAGTAATTGAGTTAGTGACTCAGTTACAACATTTTAGGAGTAATTAGTTACCTAGCATAGTAACTGTGACAAAACTTTTATGTTCTATAACGCAGTTGCATACAAGAGTTTTTTCCTAAATGATTCTTCCTATCTAGAATGGACATCGAATGTTCTATAGATAACTGGGATGTTAATTTCTACTAGGAGCAATTGAATTATAGATATCTGGAGTACATATCCAGTCGAACTAACAGTGTCTGCTGCACTGCGCACACACGTACCTCCGAGCTGCAAACAAACACCCTGATGTGTTCAGCGTTGTGTGTTAATAGGTCGTAGGACTTTGGAAGGTGCTATAGAAATACAGACCCTTTACCATGTACCATCAAACGCTTAATGAAACATTTAGGACACAAACGTTCACTAAAAAACACATTTTGTACTACTCAATAAGAGAGGTAACTCATTTTCTGATCATACTGCCATACTTCTGATTGCTACCTGACTGCTGATTAAAATTATTTATTATTAAGATCTGGAGTGGGAATCGAAAACCGGTACTTGTTGAAAACCGGTTCTCGCTGTTCAAATTCCTAGGAATTGTTTGATTCCCTTATCAATTCCAGTCGACACCTCGCACGTTGTGTAGCGTGCGCATTTACTCAGCAGGAAACATGGCCTAAGGGCACAAACGCTCGAAAGTTTGCTTATACTTTACGACAAAGGATGACTACAGGGCAAATTGCAATACTAGTAATAATACATATTTCATCAAAGAGAGAAAACACATGGATATTGTCATGATCAGAACTTGGAAGACCCGTGATGAAACCAAAGACAGTAAAAGTTCAATAAAAGGTCTTTATTTGATGTGGTGTACCCGAGGAGGGCGAGGCAGGAGACAGAGTCGGAGAGAAGGCGTTGGTCAAAAACCAGAACGAGGCGAAGCAGGTAAATGGAGCAGGCTGGTGAACAGGTCAAAGACAGGTGAGGGTGATGGCAGGCAGAGTACTAGGCAGGGATCAGGCGTGAAAATGAGATCCAGAGGCAGTGATCAGGCAAGGTAAAAGGCTGGAAGATCTACTAACAAAAAGTGTTCAATAATCTGGCAGGGGTCTGGTGGCTGGCTGGTGAATATGTAGCAGGGGGAGCAGGTGTGTGTAATGAGCTGATGACAGGGACAGGTGAGATGAATAAAGTGGCTGAGGGCTCGATGAGGAGGCAGCAGAGGCAGAGGAGGGTGAAAGACTGGGAGTCATGACAGAACCCCCCCACCCCCACCCCCCACCCCCACAAGGGTGGATACCAGATGCCCACAGGAAACCAGAGCAGGGCGGGAGGAGGGGGACCAGGAGGGAGGGCAAAAGCAGGGTGGGAGGAGAGGGACCAGGAAGGAGGGCCAGAGGAGTCAGAGAGACCGGGGATGGGGGACCGGAGACGGAGATGCAGGAGCCGGCAGGATCTCAGGAGTCGGGGAACCCAGCAGAAACCGGAGGACCCTTGGGGGCCGGCGACGGGGAACCAGGAGCCGGGACCTGGGGAGTCTTGGGGTTCGGTGACGGGAAACCAGGGGCCAAGACCAGGGGAGTCTTGGGGGCCGACGACGGGGAACCAGGAGCCACAACCAGGGGAGTTGGTGACGGGGAACCAGGAGACACGACCAGGGGAGTCTGGGGGCCGGCGACGACGAGGCAGTGGCCAGAGGGCCCTAGGAGGCCGGCGGCGAAGGGCGAGGACCGGACCGGCGGTAATGGCTGCCGATGACCGGACTGGAGACTGAGGCGGGGACGTAGACTCTGGACTCTGCAGCAGCAGGCGTGGACCAAGGTGCCCGACGTGGCACTGATGGGACTGGAGGCGGAGCCTCTTGGACAGGCTGGGCAGGCTGGACCGTCGCTAGTCGAGGATGTGGTGCGACCTCTGTAACCACCGCTGAATCTGGCTGCGGAGCGTCCTCTGGGACCACCGCCGGAACGGGATGCGGAGCGTCCTCTGGGACCACCGCCGGAACGGGATGCGGAGTGTCCTCTGGGACCACCGCGGGAACTGGATGCGGAGCGTCTTCTGGGACCACCACCGGACTGGATGCTGAGCATCCTCTGGGACCACCACTGGAACTGGATGAGGAGCGTCCTCTGGGACCACCGCGGGACCTGGATGCGGTGCGTCTTCTGAGACCACCACCGGAACTGGATGTGGAGCGTCCTCTGGAACCACCACGGGAACTGGATGTGGAGCGTCTTCAGGAACCACCACCGGAATTGGATGCGGAGCATCCTCTGGGACCACCACTGGAACTGGATGCGGAGTGTCCTCTGGGACCACCGCGGGACCTGGATGCGGAGCGTCTTCTGAGACCACCACCGGAACTGGATGTGGAGCATCCTCTGGGACCACCACTGGAACTGAATGTGGAGCGTTCTCTGGGACCACAGCGGGACCTGGATGTGGAACGTCTTCTGAGACCACCACCGGAACTGGATGTGGAGCGTCCTCTGGAACCGCCGCGGGACCAGGATGCGGAGCGGCCTTAGGAACTGCCACTGGAACGGGGTGCGGATTGTCCTCTGGAACCGCTGCGGGACCAAGATGCGGCGCGTCCTCTGGGACCACCACCAGAACGGGATGCGGAGCGTCCTCTGGAACCACCGCAGGAACTGGATGTGGAGTGTCTTCTGGGACCACCACCGGAACTGGATGTGGAGCGTCTTCTGGGACCACCACCGGGACCAGGATGCGGAGCGTCCTCTGGAACCGCCACAGCACCAGGATGCGGAGCGTCCTCTGGGTCCACCACCGGAACGTGATGCGGAGCGTCCTCCAAGACCGCCACCAGAACGGGATGCTGAGTATCCTCTGGGACCACCACCGGAACTGGATGTGGAGCGTACTCTGGGACCACCACCGGAACAGGATACGGAGTGTCCTCTGGGACCCCCACCTAAACTGGATGTGGAGCATCCTCTGGGACCCCCACCGGAACTGGATGTGGAGCGTCCTCTGGGACCCCCACCAGAACTGAATGTGGAGCATCCTCTGAGACCACCGTGGGACCTGGGTGTGGAGCGGGCGCGTGGAGCTTGGACTAAGGTCGTTGGCGACGGTTACGGCGTTGGCGTCGTGTGGAGGTTGAGACGGCGTCAAAAGGAACAGGGGAAGAGGAGAGTAAACCGGATCTGATGGTAGCAGGAGGATAACGATGACTCGGGGCCAATATGGAGTAGATATGGAAGAGGTGACTTGGTATCCCGGGGGTGTGGAGTCGGAGGCATGAACAGGAGATGAACCAAGGCAAAAGGTCTCCTGCAGACGCCTGGCAAACTCCCAGAAGGACACCGATCTAGATGGACGTACAGCAAGATAGTCCATGGCCCACACCAGGGCGCTACCACCCAAATTAGACACCATGAAGGAGACTTTGTCATGCTCCAAGGATGCCAGGTCCATGTAACGAGCGCAGGCTTTGATGTAGGTACGGCAAGTCACTGGATCTCCACAGTACCTGTAATGAAGCGTTTTTGGTGGAGTCCAGGTTTCTGCTGGGTCCAGGTGTGGTCGGTCCTTTCTGTCACGATGATGACCAGGAGGTTTGGACCCAAGATGCAGAGTGTCCTCTGGAACCACCGCTGGACGAGGATGTGGCGCGACCTCCGGGACCACCGTTGGACGAGGATGCGGTGCGACCGCTGGAACCACCACTGGAACCACCGCTGGACGAGAATGCGTTGCGACCCCTGGGACCACTGCTGGACCTGGACAGACGGAGCCTCCTGGACAGACGGAGGTGGAACCCCCACTGGACATGGATGTGGTGCAGCCCCTGGGACCACCGCTGGACATGGATGCGGTGCAACCACGGGAACTACCGCTGGACCTGGACAGGCGGAGTCTCTTGGAAAGACGAAGGTGGAATCTCTGCTGGACGTGGATGTGGTGCGGCCTCTGGGACCACCGCTGGACATGGATGCGATGCGTCCCCTGGGACCACCGCTGGACATGGATGCGATGCGTCCCCTGGGACCACGGCTGGACGTGGACAGGCGGAGCCTCTTGGAAAGGCGAAAGTGGGAACCCAGCTGAGCGTGGATGTGGTGCAACTCCTGGGACCACCGCTGGACGTGGACGCGGTGCGACTCCTGGAACCACCGCAGGACGTGGACGCGGTGAGACTCCTGGGACCACCGCAGGACGCGGTGAGACTCCTGGGACCACCACTGGACTTGGCATGAAGGGAGGGACTTGAGGCTTGAGCAGCGTGACTGCTAAACCTTGGATCTGTGAAGGCCATGAATTAGTAGAGGGTCTCCGGGGCCACCACTGTTGCGTTGTCAGGAGCCCGCTGTGCAAGACGGCCGCAGCAGTCCTGGACGGTGGGGTGGAACCTCTGCGTGGCAGTGGCCTGATTGCCAGACGGACGCTGTGAGACTCCTGGGACCACCCCTGGACTTGGCATGAAGGGAGGGACTTGAGGCTTGAGCGGCGTGACTGGTAAACCTTGGATCTGTGAAGGCCATGAATTAGTAGAGGGTCTCCGGGGCCGCCACTGTTGCGTTGTCAGGAGCCCGCTGCGCAAGATGGCCACAGCAGGCCTGCACGGTGGGGTGGAACCTCTGCGTGGCAGTGGCCTGATTGCCAGACGGGTTCCCCAGAACGGTGACTCCTGTTCCTTTTCCATCTCCATAAATTCAAGAAGCGTGAGATACTCCACCGCTGGATCCATGACAGGTCAGACTGAAAGTTGGCTAAAGTGCCATGCGAGCACTGTGTCGGTGTCGGGTCTATGTTTTGGCCAGATTATTCTGTCACAACCAGAACTTGGAAGACCCGTGATGACACCAAACACAGTAAAAGTTTAATAAAAAGTCTTTATTAGATGTGGCGTACCTGAGGAGGGCGAGGCAGGAGACAGAGTCGGAGAGAAGGCGTTGGTCAAAATCCAGAACGAGGCGAAGCAGGTAAATGGAGCAGGCTAGGGAACAGGTCAAAGACAGGCGAGGGTCGTAATGGCAGGCAGAGTCCTAGGCAGGGGTCAGGAGTGAAAACGAGGTCCAGAGGCAGTGATCAGGCAAGGTGAAAGGCTGGAAGATCTACTGGCAAAGAGTGTTCAATAATCTGGCAGGGGACTGGTGGCTGGCTGGTGAATATATAGCAGGGGGAGCAGGTGTGTGTAATGAGCTGATGACAGGGCAGGTGAGATGAATAAAGGGTGAAAGACTGGGAGTCATGACAGATATACGCATTATATAGGCAATGACAAAGGGAATGTTGTGTTTTTGACCCGCTCCAGACTAATGAATTTCAACGCAGCTGCAGCTGTAACGTTTGCATGTCCTCTCTTGTTAATACTGCAGGTAACTAATCAGCTAATGCTATCATGTTAGCATCATTTACCTCATATACACACCTCCACACTAGCAGTCTCCAGCAACAAAAGTCTGACCTGTGGTGAGATTTTGCCCATCTTGCAAAAGCAAAAAGAACATTTGGAAAGATCTTTGCAACCGATACAGGTACAATTCGTTATTTATCATTAGTAAACAGACAGTTATGATGCAGGAGGCTATGTGCAATTAACTTTTTGCCACCAACTAAACACCTCGGGAACTGATAAGGAATTGAATTGTTAGAACTGACAATGGCATTGATATTGATAAATGTATCGATTTCCACCCCATGTTCGAAATATATGTTAAATTTTTCCTAATCGTTGCGGTTGTGAATTCTAATAAAATGTAGGAGGAGAGGTCAAATTTCTTCAAACGTAGGCATCCATTTATTGGCACCCTATAAAACCCAAAAATGAATAAAAAAATTATTCATAAGACATCAAAGATCAAGCTCCTAATATTAAAGATGTTATTGTCTTATGTCAACAGAGCACTTGGCTATACAGGTTTACTTCTGTTGGCAGTTTACAATCTACAGAAAACCTTTCCTACAAAAGAGATCAATTTTATTTTTAGAGACAGATATTATTTTGCATGCACTTTCAAAAATGTGTCCAGACCCCACAATAGTTATGACAATAGACCAGAATGTAGATAAGCTGCTACTGCAGAAACAGAACTCTATGTCAGAGCTTTTTAAAAAAAAGCAACAGAAGATTAAAAGTAAACATCCTGACCTTTAAAGGGACTTTACGGAGTTTTGAACTTTTATGCTCGTGATTGCCCCCTCAGGCCAAAAGCGTAAAGGCAGCTTCAATAGTAGGCTCGTGCACGAAGCGTGCATGCTGTACGAGCACACTCCTTAACGAAAATAACAGCTGAGACAGTCAGCTCGTGTGTGTGTGTGTGTGTGTGTGTGTGTGTGTGTGTGTGTGTGTGTGTGTGTGTGTGTGTGTGTGTGTGTGTGTGTCGGAGGACAGAGGACAGGAGAACGTGCAGCTAATTAATTAAATAATTTGGTTCTGTACCTTTCTCTTCAGCACAGCCGACAAAGGTTTAAGATGGGTCAGTCCTCCTGCATGCTCTTGAAAAATTGTTCCAAAATGAAAGTTGAACCCACATCTTTTTTATCTGTGAATTCAATGCCGTTCGGCGAGTCTCAAATAAAATTTTGGGCATCTTACTGTAAAAAAATATACCATTAATGTAAAAAAGAAACTCTAAATAAACTATGTTCACATCAAGAATCGAACCCAGATCTTCTGCACGAAAGTCCAACGTTTAACTAGGCGAGCGAACACGCCAGTGCTGTCACTTGTATCTGTACCACTTAAGAACGGTTCGAAGGGCTATGCCTGAGCACGAACGCGTATGAAGCAGCCTGCTCGACCCGAGCAGCTCTTTTTCTGTGATTTTACAGAAAAATAGGCAATCACAGTAAAAATGCCAGGACTCATTCTACAGGACCAGGGCATTGCAGGAGAATGTATGAAGAAGACATTTATTATTTCTATACATGTTTTGGCTGTCAAACTTCCATGATGCCCCTTTAAAGTAAAACTGGCAGCTGGTAGTCATGATTCATGAAAGGAAAGCTCAGCAGCAGGAGAATGAAACAGCCCTGAACTTTGGTACCCACGTACTTAACATCAGCAAAGTGAAGCGATAGCCTAGAACAAAATCAGAAAACAGAAACAACCTTTGCCACTGCCTGCTCACTCTGCTGCTTTCTGAAAAGAGATGAAGGCTGTTGCATCAGCGGATCTCAGAGAAGTTTATTCCACTAACTGTGAGCCTACAGACTTTATAATCTGCACACTGCTAAAGGTTTGTTTTTTTTGGGGGGGGGTGGGGGGGTAAAAAAAAGCTTCCATGATTGCCCTCACCTAGAGTAAATCTATAATTGCGATTTGGAGTTTAAGACCATTAAAACAGACTCTTCTAAGGAACTGACTGTGAATCTGCAAATGAAGTTAATGGATAGAGCAGCAGAAGAGTAGAAGCGTCATTTTTAAGGGCTTGCAGCTGTCTGAAAGATTATTAGCAAATGCCAGTTGAAGAAAAGAGCGGAAGTTGAGTCAGAGCCAAAACGCTGTCAGATGAAGCTGCTCATCTGCAAGAACAAAATCTCCCAAAGTCACTGCTAAAGGGGCTGATTATGATGATGATGATGATGATGCATAATTGCCTGTGCAGCACTGGCACAAGGTCTAAAAGAAACACCTGTGAGATGAAATTCACCTACAACATCATCACAGAGGTCAGTGTTTGATGTAGGAAAAACAACATCTGGATAGGCTGCAAAAACAGCTGCTGAAAACAGACTGAGTTCAGTTAGAGCTAATGTCCCCAAGGCTTCTTTAGCTGGATGAGTAACATTCTCAAATAAACTTTGTACTTTTTCTGATGCAAATATTACAAAAAGCAGTAACACTAAAAATGTTGGTTTACAAGTATGTTTATGTTTATGTATTTAGCAGACGCTTTTGTCCAAAGCGACTTACAAGGGATAATCGGCATATTGCCCTTGAGGCTAACAACAACTATAACAACAACAACATTGACATCAGTCATGGAGAGGAGGGAACAAGGAGTGGACAGTAGAGGGGGGACAGGTGCAGGCAAGGTGCTGGTTAAGAAGATGCTCTCTGAAGAGCAGGGTCTTCAGGAGTTTCTTGAAAATTGAAAAGGAAGCCGCAGTTCTGGTAGTGCTTGGTAGGTCATTCCACATTTGTGGAACGATGCACGAGAAGAGTCTGAATTGTCCTGAGCGTGGTGTAGGCACTGCTAGCCGACGATCCTGTGATGACCGGAGCGGCCGGGCCGAGACGTAAGCCTTTGCAAGAGGATTCAGCTAGATGGGAGCCGTACCATACTAGTACGTATGCTAGTGTTGGCAATTTGAGTTTGATGCGTGCAGCTAGCGGTAGCCAGTGGAGCTCAATGAACAGAGGGGTGATGTGTGCTCTTTTTGGCTGATTGAAGACCAGACCCGCCGCTGCGTTCTGGACCATCTGAAGAGGTCTCACAGTACAGGCTGGAAGACCAGTTAGAAGGGCATTGCAGTAATTGAGGCGGGAGATGACAGTAGATTGCACCAGGAGCTGGGTGGCATGTTGTGTTAGGTATGGTCTGATCTTTCTTATACAGCGCAAAGCGGCATGAACGAGCAACAGAGGTAACATGATCTTTAAAGCTCAGGTGTTCATCAATCACAACACCCAGATTTCGAACTGCCTTTGAAGGAGCCAGAGATAGGAAGTCATTTCAGATTGAGATATTGTGCTGTATGGATGGTTTTGCTGGGATGACAAGTAGTTCAGTTTTAGAGAGGTTGAGTTGGAGATGGTGGATTTCATCCATTTTGATATGTCAGAGAGACAGTTCGATATTCGTGCAGAGACAGTGTGGTCGTCCGGTGCAAATGACAGATAGACCTGGGTGTCGTCAGCATAGCAGTGGTAGGAGAAGCCATGTGATCGAATGATCTCACCCAGTGAGGTGGTGTATATGGTAAAGAGAAGAGGTCCCAGCACTGAGCCCTGGGGGACTCCTGTGGCAAGTAAACAGTCCAAAGCTCAAGGAGTTACTCAAAGCCTTTAGAAACAGAACCTGCTTGAGTTTTATGGAACATTGTTTTTGTAGAACAGCATAAACATAACAAAAGATGAAATGATGGCTTCTTTTCACATTTTACATAAAGGTTTCTGTTTTATCCAAAAGCAACTTTATAAATGTCATAAATGCTTTATCAGCAGGAACACTTGTCAGTTCTTTTCTCAATATTTAACCAGCTTGATAACATGCTTAGAACAGAAACACCATTGATGCACAAATGTTTATTTACATAAAGAAAACGTGTTCATTTTATTAAATTAACTTTATTCTTTTGCATTAAATTAAAATGTATTTAACTCATTTTGACAGACCATTCCCTCATACGTGTCCAGATTTACAAATACTATCTACAATTGTCTCAAAACGTAATGGTATTAGAATTGGGTTGGTCGTTTTTTATTACTTCTTATTTCTAGGAGTTGTGTCATCAGCTCAAAAGCAGGTTATGGTGATGAAATAACTTTTAAAGAACCACATTTTCATACACATGGCTGCTTGAAATCAAAGCACATGGAAATGTGTAAATGTGTAAAAGCAATAGAGTTGCTCCTTATGTATGTCAGAGGAATGCAGTTTAATCCTAATTAAATGGGGCCTCGTTTAACAGTTCCCAAAACATCACATCCCAGGGTACCAGACCACTACAGACCTGTCGCCTTGATCTCCATCTGATGAAGACTATGAAGAGACTCATCCTCACCCATCTACACTCAATGGTGACCCCGGAAATGGACCCACTGTAATTTGCATATAAACCAAAAATGGGGGTGGAGAACGAGCTTATCTACCTGCTGCACCAGGTGCTGACTCATCTCGAGATGCAAAAGAGCACTGTGAGAATCTTGTTCTTGGACTTCTCAAGTGCCTTCAACACCATCCAGCTGCGTCTACTGCAGCAGAAGTTGAGGGGTGCAGGAGTGGACGAACATCTGACTGCATGGACCACAACTACCTCACCAACAAAAGTTGAGGAGACGTGTGAAAGGAGGATGCTGGGGAAGATGATCTCCATCTTAAAATTCCCTCCCACCCACTGCATTCCACTTTGGAGACCATGGACAGCTCCTTCAGAGGCAGACTGAGACATCCCAGATGTAAAACAGAACTCTACCGTAGGTCATTCATCCCCTCTGCAGAAAGAGTTTATAACTCCTCAGTCTAAGCTGTACTGGCATTATCCTGCTGCACATTAACACCAATGCAATACTCAGTATGTGTTCAATACTCGTCCAATACCAGATTTACATAATATGTCTGCGTCCCTTACAGTAGGCTGCATAATGCTGAAACCCAATTTTTTTATTTTATTTTTCGTGGTTTTTAGCAGTCGAAGGTTACAATACTAGCTTATTGCCTATGTGTATAAATATGTGTACCTTTGTTATTATTTTTCTTCAAATCATTCTCTTAAGTGTTTGTGTCACTGTAACAAGTGAATTTCCCTTCTGTGTGATCAAGAAAATCTATTCATTCTATTTTATGTAGAAATAATTTCCAGAATGAAATATAGTGCACTGTCCATTGCCTATTTTTGGATGCTTTTGTTGTCGTTGTTGTTTTTTGTTTGTTTGTTTGTTTTGTTTACAGCTGTTTGTTACAGTGAAGCCAAAGGACTGTCTCCACGTTTTGGTCCTCCACCACCTCAACTTCAGCGTTCATTTCAAGATCCTGGTTCTGGTCTATAGGGCCTTAATGGGATAAGCACCATCATACATTGGGGATCATCTCAGTCCCTACACCCCCAGCAGGTCCCTGAGGTCCAGTGACCAAAGCCTACTGGTTGTGCAGCACCAGGCTAAAGACCAAAGGTGACAGATCATCTGCTGCTGTGGCCCCCAGACTCTGGACCTCTCTCCCCTGAGCCTGAGATTGTTGAACTCAGTGGTCTCCTTTAAAAAGCAGCTGAAGACTCACCTGTTCAAGCTGGTTTTGGTGTGACCTTCTGTTGATTCTTCATCACTACCTTTTTTGTCATGCCACTTCCTCCGCCAATTCTGCCTTTCTTGGTATCCTGATTACCTTTTCTTATTCGTTTTTGTCTTTCTCACATTTTTTATGCAAATGTTTTAATTTTCCCCTTTTTTATTATGACATTTGAAACTTTTTTCAAATATTTTTTAGATTTTTTTTATTATTTATTGCTCTTGTGAAGCACCTTGTGATTTTTATCTTGAGAGGAGCTGTATAAAAATGTTTCTTCTTAAAAAGTTAATTTATTTATTCACAACATCACTGAGCCATGTGTCTGTGTTGTTAAATAAAACAATTTCAGAAGTTGAGAACATTTAAAGTTTACACCCTATGACACATTAAAAATTAATTTGTTTGGTCGTGAAAATTTCTACCGACCTATTAAAATGTTTTATCAAAAACACCCAGCTGCAGTGAAGTCTTACCCAGAGACAACTTCATGTCTCCTGCTTTGGCCCTTTCAGTGTTCCTTTGTTCCACCTGTCAGTGTGGATTTAGATTTTCTTGTAGGCTCTGGCTGAAATCAGCTTATCTCAGCTGAAGACCTTCTGAAGAACAAAAGCCTGTTACACATTTAGCTGGATGCATTCTCAATAACGCTTTTAAAACCATCTGTTCATAAAACACTACAAAAGTTCTGTGATTTTCAAAATCCTTTCAATGAAAACAATGAGCATCCCAATAGGTTTTAAGAAAATTAAAGCTGTTTTATCTAATGAACAAAATTCTTTAGATGTGATATTAGATCGTTAAACCTATTCAGACATTTGTCGAGTTTGGAAAATAACAAAAGACTGGTAGCAAAGACTTTTTGAAAATGTATTCTGGAGTCCCGCCGCTGTTCTTTGTGCAGGTTGAATAGATCACCACTAACAAGTCTTGGTGTGGATTAGGCACAGAGGATTGAGCAATTTTGCAGACTTGAGTTTATTTTTGCAGGATATCATGGCTGTGATATTCTCACAAAAAGGGAGAAAAGCTTCGTGAAAGGCCTGCACAACTGCTGGCGATGTGGCGATTCGTGCCGAACCATGTAACAAAAAGTAAACAGCCAGATTTCTGTCAGCTAGAAATAAAATAAATGAATGAGTTCCTCTTCAGTTCATTATGGTCTTTAGTAGATGGTTGATGAGATCTGCACACACTGATCAAATCAAATGATGTGCTTTGTTTTGATGAGAGGGAGGATGCAACAAAGAGTATGGCACAGACATGAAAAATGGTAGCAGACATAACAGAACGATGCACAAAACAATGGGAAGTTCCTGCTAACAGCAGCTTCCATTCCTACGGATGAAAATCAGACTTTGTACCTGATCAGCTTCCTTACTGTGTGCTTCTTGGTTCTGTTCAGCTGGACCGCAGACAACTCCCATCGCTTTTCTAGAGATCGAATATATTCCTTCGTAGTCTGCAGTGAAGATTGCCGCCATCTTTAATCACAACAGAGTCCATCTGTCGATGGTTCTTCCCTTTCTAGTCTCTCTTTCTCTGTTCCAGTCTCTGTGTTCCAGCCCTCCGTTTGTTGTGGGGGGCTCTTGTTCTCCATCCAACATCAAACCAACCGTATCGATGGGCTCGTGGGCCGCCCAGTAGGGGGGCAGCTTCAACATGCTGTGGTGGCTGTTGTCCTTTTCCATGCTGATGATAAACGGATGGATATTTTTTTTTTCAGAATTTTATGGACGGGACATTAAACGTATTTCAGGCCTTTGGTTTTAATCTCATTCACAGATGTTGTAGCTGTTCGCATTCTGTTTGGCAAAAACCACATCTCATTAAAGCATGACATAATTTAAACCTGAAACGGCATTTTAACATCAACTTACATTGAAATGCCTTTTCCTCATAAACAGTCATTCATGAAACTCTCAGATTAGTTTCTTTTCTGTTCTTTTCTCAGCTAATCCTAATGCATCAACCCTTTTACTCCTGGTACTTCTTTTAGGAACTTGAGTAACTTTGCTGTGACTGATCGATTTAACCAAACCCCTTTTGATGGACAAAATACACACATGTTCTCCCCTCCTCTTGCTGTGTGAATCGTTTCATCAGATTTCTGTGCTCCACTATGATGCCAGTCTACCACATCTCTGAGTTCTTCAAGAGCGTTCTTGGCTTCTTCACTTTGTAGTCTAGCTCTGAAGTTCTATTGGAGGAATGAAAAGACCAAGTGCTTGACTGCAAAATCATGTTGTATCTATGGTAATCGACCCAACAAGTACGAAGATAAGCACCTGATTTCTCTGCACACATTATCAGATGATTGTAAAATATGCAAAGCTGCACCACATGCAAGTGATTACATGTCATTCCAGCACCTTACAAGTTGGTTTGATTTTAAAATGTTTATCTAACTGCTAAATGAAATTGCAAAAACAGTCCATTCAAACAGATTCATGCAAATAAAAGAGGAGAGAGATGGGAGAAAAGGGAAAATTTGAAAAGAGGGGGAGAAATGATATTGCCTTTGTATTGTAGCTTTATCAGCTGCTTACCTTTCAGCTAGATTTCACACTTGCACGTCTCATTGTGACCAGGGTCACATCCAGCATACCCTTCTCACAATAACCAATTTTCTCCTCAAGCTGCACCAGTGGAGCTGAGAGCCACTCGGGCTGGGCTATATTCGGCTGCCTGCATTACATTTCTGGTTCTATCATTTTGACACAGATTAGCTGGGATCACTAAAACAAAGGGTAATCAGTATTTTTTAAAGAAGTTTTTATTTATTTTTTGTCATCTGCAGAATTTGTTTTTCCAAGTCTGAGATGTGACAGTTACGTAAAGAAACAGATTTTTTTACATCTTAAATGTTCTTTTGCATTGTCCTATGAGGAGTGTTGTGATTGAAGAGCGTTTGGGTTGTGTCAGACACATTTTACTTAAACAGCTAATATCTGATGTCTTCTATCCATTGATAAATATGAAACCATATGAATTAATCATGATGCATCGACATATTGAATTGAATTGAATCGTTCACATGGTAATCGTAACTGAATCGAATCATGAGGCTAGTGCAGATTCACACCTCCACTTCTCACAATGAAAATGTTTCTCATTCCAACAAACACTTTCAAAAGTAACATTCTGCATTTCTGCTGAAGCTGTGTCAGTTCTGCAGAGGAGATTGCTAAAAAAGTACCTTTTCCACAATGGTATGGAAGTACCAGCTGTAACATAAGAAACCCACTATGCAGTCATATCCCTGCCCAAACATAACGACATCAAAGATAAACTAAGCACTAAAAGACTTACGTGTCACAGGTAAACCTCTACACCGTATAGTCTTTGGCACAGTAGATCTATACCCTCCAGACGATGCCCCGATACGTCTGTCCCTCCTTCCCTAGACACTGAGATACTTAAACTTCCCCATCTGGGCTAGGACCTCTCTCCAGACCCAGAGTTGGCAATCCCCCCCTTTCTAGTCAAGAACTGTGGCATCAGATTTGAAAGTACTAATCCTCATCCTAGCTGCTTCACACTCAGCTGCAAACTGGTCCACCAAGAGTTGAAAGTCACATTCTGATGGTGCTAAGAGATCCACATCATCTGCAAAAAGCAGAGAAGGGATCCTCCTGCCCAAAAACTCAACACCTTCCATCCCACAGTTACACTTCCATAAAGGTCATTAACAGAACCAATAATGGGATGACCTGGTGGAGTCCAACTCTCACCAGGAACAGGTCACACTTATAGCAACATGGATCAAAGTGGACCAGACTCACTCTCTTTGCACAGGGGCTAAGTAGACCTTAACTTAACACTGAGTGCCCCCCAGGGTGCCCCTGGAGACATGGCTATAGGCTTTCTCCTGAGCCAATAAACACATGTGAGCTGGTTGGGCAACCTCCAACGCTCCCTCCAGCATCCTAGCATGGGTAAAGAGCTGGTCCACAGGTCCATGGCCAGGAAACATTGCTCCTCCTCAATCCAAGCTTCTGTTGTTTGATCCATTCTTATGTTCCATGTCTCTGGGTCCTTACTGGAATGTGTCGATGGGACTGAGGACCTCCTCAACGTACTCCTTCCACTGCCTCCACTATAGCTCCAGCTGATTTTAACAGCTCTCCACACGTTAAGCAGTGCCTCAACAGCAGTGGAGTAATGACTCTGTGTCCACTGCTCTCTTGCTTGGCAATCTCTTACATCCTAATTTCAGTTTTAGATTACACAAACTTGAACATCTTAAATCTCTATAAAAAATCCCAAATTGACAGAAAATTAAATTAGCATGTGTATGTAACTGGTTAGTTTAGGATACAAGTCTGTGAGCAAAAGAATCCAAAGGGGTATTAAATCCCTGAAAGCCTTTAGTTTTTATGACAAACCTACTGTTTAAATCCAAATCAAACTTCCAGATTAAATTGAATTTTTTTTCTCTTCCTTTATTCAGAAATCAGAGTTAAGACTGAAAATGTACTTAGTCTAACAAAAAAAAAAAACAATAAAGAGAGCAAAGTAAATATTTTGAATCAAAAACAAATATTCATTCCCATGCAGCGAGCCAAAAACAGGATTTGAACTGAAACAAATCAATAAATAATTTTAAAGTGCTTCAGTGATCTTTCTACCTCTCTCAGGGGTTGAGCTTTTTTGGGAAGATGAATGCATCGGATGTGATCTCTGACTGGAACATTTTGTCTTTCTCAGGTTAAAAGAGTTTGAGATGCAAAAGAAATCTAAAATCTAAGAGCACATCTTTTAAAGGTTACATGCACACTGTATCCCAGTTGATCATTTTATGTATGGTGCATAAACGTTTTTCAAAAGCTTACAACATGATAAGAAACAGTTTATATTTGCAGAAATCGTTTGGTGAAATGTTGTACACTACCAAATGCTTTCTGTGCTATGTTTGATGCATTTTATGTCCAAAATAAGTGCTCTCGCCTATAAAGAAGGCTATGGGTCCTGCATGACTAAGCTGGAATCACCATTAGTGTGTATTGGATAAAGATGGCAGCCCTTTGCTCATTTAATTTAGTTCATGTCTGTCTTTGAAAGTTTGGGATTTAATGCCAGTATCATACACTGACTGGGTTGAATGCGTTTTTATTTATTTAAGAGTCAAATATGAACTTTTATAGAAACTGTGGATTGACATCTTAACATTGGACAGATGTTGAAAGGGGAACTTTTAGGCATGTGCATCTCTGCTGCCTCTTTAAACACTAAACGTGAAAAAAATGTCCATCCAGTTTATGTCAGTGTTTGGTTTTAGGAATTATATGCCTAAAAATTAGTCATTTAAAAAATCCTAAGATTGTGACATCACAACTGAGGAAATGATGGCGTTGTTACACTTCTGTCAGCTTGGCCAGGGCTGGGTGGGGACAGCCTACTCCACGCGGCCAAGCTCAGGAAGTCAGATGTGACCAAGCACGTGGGCGGGTCCGCTGAAGAAAATGGATGGGCTGTTGTTTTTCAAGTTTTGAGTGTAGAGGCAGTAGACCTGTGACAGTGTGAACCTCCTGTCACTGTGTCCTGATTGACCATGCACCCTGGCTTCTTGGCCAAGGGGATGTCCCTTTGGCTGACTGGTTAGTGTGCGTAACTCTCTCCCGGGGATCTAGGGATCAAATTTCACCTGGGCCCTTGTTTCACCCTGCCACATACCCACATGGTCAAATGCATTGGCTTGTTTTTAAAGTACAGCCATGAACATGAGTGTGGTTTGATGACTGCTGGTGACAATTATTTATTTGTAAATACGTTTTCGTCCATTTGACATTTCAGAACAATGTAAGCACTGCAGTGTTTTTGACAGAAGGAGGAATGTGGTTTTTGTCCTGGCCATGGAACACTGGACCAGCTCTCTAAACTTAGGGAGTCCTGGAGGGTGTGTGGAAGCTCATCCAACCAATCTATATGTGTTTTGGAAATTTGGAGAAGGTGTTCAACCATGTCCCTTGGGGGACCCTGTGAGGGGGTACTCTGGGAGTATGGGGTACCAGGCACTCTGATACGAGCTTGTTTTCTGTGAGAGTTGGAGTCCACCAAAGCTGCCCTTTGTCACATATTCTGTTCATAACTTTTATGGACAGGAAAAGCGCAGCCAAGTTGTTGAGGGGATCTGTTTTGGTGGCCTAAGGATCAGGTCTATGCTTTTGCAGATGATATGGTCCTGTTGCCTTCATCAGACCATGATCCCCAGCTCTTGCTAGAGCAGTTTACAGCCGAGTGTGAAGCAGCTGGGATGAGAATCAGCTCCTCTACATCCGAGACCATGATCTTTAGTTGGAAAAGGGTAGAATGTCAAGGATGAGGCCCTGCCCTAAGTGGAGGAGTTTCATTATCTTGTAATCCTGTTCACGAGTGAGGGAAGAATGGAGAATGAGATCAATAGGAAGATTGGTGCTGCGTCTACAGTGATGCTGATATTGTACCGATGGACCGGTGTTGTACCGTTCTGTTGATTCACCAGTTGATCTACGTTCCTCACCTAAGGTCACGAGCTTTGGGTAGTGACCAAAAGAAGGAGATCATGGATACAAGCAGCTTAAATGAATTTTCTCCGCCAAGTGGCTGGGCTCTCCCTTAGAGATAGGGTGAGAAGCTTGGTCATCCAGGAGGGTCTTGAAGTAGATCTGCTGCTTCTCTATATCAAGAGGAGCCAGTCAGAGGGCATTGAACGGTGTCGGAAGCTCAGACCCCGGGGAGAGGGTCGCATCAACTGGGACAGCTAAGTACCGCTGCTTGCTTTTATTTATGCTGATCAGCTGGCTTTTAGTGTGAAGGACTAGTGTTTTATTGTTGATTGTGATTGTTTTATTATTGTCGGTGTGAATAAAGGCTCTTTTTGGATAAGTTGTTGCCTACTGGTGCTGTTTTCGGGTTCTGGCTGGAGGGCAAGATATTCTGCCCATGCTCCCACTGAAACTTATACTACACTGGTGTCATGAGTGGGATCCAGCAATTCAAAATGTCAGAACCTGAAAATAACACACCTCTCTCATCGAGCTCAGCTGTAAACCAGCCCGTGAGCGCATGCGGCTCGGCCGATTTTTATGCCTGAAAGTTTTTCTGGTGTTGGCCATGAATGGGCAGACTGGGCTGAACAATTTGAAATGGCAGCCGATGTAAATAATTGGGATGAGCCCGTTAGATTCAAGTTTATGTGTCTTCTTTTGTCTGGCAAGGCTTTAGAGGTTAATAATGGCTTGTCGGGAAGTGTTAAAGCTAATTATGTCTCGTTAAAAGAGCAAATGGGGAGGTGCTTAGATCCGTGTGACAGCGCTGATTTGAATAGAGCTGTTTTCTCCGTTCGATGCAGATGGCATAATGAGAGTGCTCGTGAATTTGGGATGGCATTACGACGGTCTGCTGTTAAAGCTTATCCGACAGCAGATCCCAACACAAGACCTGTTGGTTAAAGATCAGTTTATAGCTCATGTGGGGAATGGGGACATGAGAGTGAGTTTACGGAGTGCCAAGCCTGCGTCACTTGAAGCAGCCATCAACCTGGCGGCGGAGCTTGAGCTCGTAAAGGGTTTGGAGACCAGCTCAGTAACTGATGCAAGAGTGAGAGGAATAACTGAGAAAGATGCTGATGACGAGAGTATTAATTCGCTAATGAGGGTGGTTGAGAGCTTGAGATAGGAGGTGAAATCCCTCCAGAATGTGGTGCACACACTGCCTGTACCTGCTGCCCCTGGTCCTCACCGCGACTCCCAGAACACAAAGTTACAGCCTAGTCGAGAGTATTCCCGGAAAAAAGGAAATGAGAGATTGGGAGGCTGCTGGTAGTGTGGTTGTAACCGGCATATACGTCGGGACTGTCCTTACGTTCAGGGAAACTAGAGGGGGCGTGTACAGTGGGTCAAATGCCTGCCCCCCTCTCCGTTGTTGAGACCCCTATAAGAAGACGAAATTCTGGGTATTTGAAGGCCAGGATAGGTGGGTGCGAATGCCATGTTCTAATAGATCCAGGAGCTTCCCGCTCTGTGATTTCACGAAAGCTGTGGCTATCCTTCACTCGAGGGGTGTGTGAATTAACTCCATATGGGGGTAATGTTACAGCTGCAAATGGGGGAGGAATGTGTATTACAGGATGCTGGCAAACAACATGTCAGCTGGGCGCCCTGGCTTTCGTAGTGGAATTCTTGGTATCAGACGTCCCCTCAGATGAAATACTGTTGGGATTTGACTTTCTGTCCAAATATGGTATGGTGGTTGATCTGGGCACCAAAACGTGTAAGATCATGGGCAAAGTGTTCCCACTGCTTGACTTGAGGCCTTCTTTAAGTCCATAGGTTGTAGTGGTGCAAACAGATACAGTGGTTCCTCCGCGGAGTGAAGCTATAATATCAAGACAAATTAACGACAGCTGGGGTGATTATGCCCGAGGGTTGCTGGAGCCATCTAATCACCTCTCTAAGCACTGTGACTTGCTTGTGGCTAGAGTCATTTGCAAGGTTGATCAGGGCCAACTCCCAGTGCGAGTGATAAATGTGAGTGACGACCCACTAATATTGAAAGGCGGTATGAGAGTGGACACGCTTTTCACTGATGTTGAGGTGGAGGACGAGAGGACAGATCGTGTGATGGAGGATCAAGGCTCTCAACCTTGGACAGTGGAATCGTTGATGACTCAGTTCAGAGTCGATGAGAGAGGATTTACCCCTGAGGAAGTCTCAGCAGTCCGACAGTTGCTCCTTCAAAATCTGTCTCTATTCAGTCAAGGGGATACAGATTTGGGAAGAACACGGATAATCTCTCATGAAATTGACACCGGGGAGGCCGCATCCATAAAAATGCACCCGCGAAGAATTCCACTTCATCTACAACAGGAAGTGACAGATAATTTGAAAGACCTGTTGGCAAATAACATTATTCGCCCCTCATGTAGTCCATGGGCTGCCCCTGTGGTCCTGGTTAAAAAGAAAGGGGGCGGATATAGATTTTGTGTGGACTACAGGAAACTGAATGATGTCACTAGAAAAGACGCTTATCCTCTTCTTCGAATCGATGATGCTTTGGATAGTCTGGTGAATGCACAATGGTTTCCAACTTTGGACTTGACTAGTGGTTATTGGCAGGTGGAAGTAGACCCTATGACCGGCATAAGACTGCTTTTATCACTCATCAGGGACTGTTTGAGTTTAACGTGCTAAGTTTTGGGTTGTGTAATGCCCCCGGTAAGTTTCAGCGCCTGATGGACTTGATTTTGGCTGATCTGCAGTGAACTGTTTGTTTAGTACCTGGATGACATTATCGTGTTCAGGCATAATTTTCAGGAGCATTAAGCGCACCTGGGCACGGTCTTGGAGAAGTTGAGGCAGGCTAATCTAAAAAAAAGCCTTCTAAATGTGACCTTTTTTCCACGCAGGTCCATTATTTAGGTCATGTGATTTCCGCCAAAGGCGTTATGCCAGATCCAGCTAAAATAGAGGCAGTAAGAGAGTGGCCCATCCCAACTAATCAGACAGAGGTCCAGAGCTTTTTGGGCCTGGCGTCTTATTATAGATGGTTCGTGAAAGGTTTTGCGGACATTGCTCGTCCATTGCTTCGGTTGGGAGAAAGAGGAAAACGCTTTCAGTGGGGTGAAGACTGTCAGGATGCCTTTGAGAAACTTTAAGCCTGTTTGATAACCGCTCCTGTACTGACCTACCCCGACCCCAAGAAATCTTTTATTTTAGATACAGATGCCAGCAAGGTGGTGATTGGGGCTGTACTATCACAGGTTGAAGGGGAAACAGATCAGGTTGTAGCATATGCTAGTTGGGCTCTTACAAAGCAACAACGTAAATATGCTACGACAAAGAAGGAGCTCTTGAGTCTGGGCACTTTCACTAAGTATTTCAAACATTATTTGTTGGGCAAGGAATTTGTTTTAAGGACAGACCACAACTCTCTGCGATGGCTGCACAATTTCCAGGGTTTGGAGGGACAACTGGAGTGGCTAGATGGGTGGAACAGCTGGCCAATTTCCAATGTAAAATCATTCATCGGCCAGTTAAACTGGATAGTAATGCAGATGCACTTTCCAGACTGCCAAGTTGGAAACCAGAGAACTTATCAGCTGGCGAGGGAACGCGGCCCTTAGAAGCTGAGTTGAGGGTGTGCTCCCTACAAGAGGGAGGATCAAGGTCTAGCCGGGCTTTAGAGATGGATGAACTCAGCCAGGTGCAGCTGGATGATCCGGTGCTGAAGCGAATCAAGGATGCCAAACAGTGTGTAAAGCTTGTAGACCCCGATGACCCGGAATTAAAACAGTTTGCACCTGTGTGGGACCAACTCGAAATACGGGGTTCCCCGTTGGTGCGTGTAGCACCGGCAAATTCTGATGCTGCGCGGGAGGTCCAGGTTGTTTTGCCCCGAGCTCTGGTGCCAGAGGTCCTGAAACAGTTACATAATGTCCCCACTGGAGGCCATCTGGGGGTCCAAAAGTTGCAAGGCAAGGTGAAAGACCGTTTTTATTAGCCCGAGTGGTTTAAGGACGTAAGGGCTTGGGACCGGGAGTGTGCTGACTGTGGCTCGGTTAAAATGCATGGAGGAATACCTCGTGCACCTTTGGAGCAGTCACTGACCTCTAGGCCCTTTGAACACATTGCAGTGGATATTTTGGGTCCACTTCCTTAGACCGGACTGAGAAATAAATACATCATGGTAGAGGGTGACTACTTCTCTAAATGGACGGAAGCCTTTCCACTCCCTAATCAGGAGGATAAATGATCACGAGGGTTCTGACCGAGGAATGGGTGTGTCGGTTTGGGGTACCACAGAGCCTCCATTCCGACCAGGAGAGGAACTTCGAGTCAAAACTATTTCGAGAGCTATGTGGACTCTTGCAGATGCATAAAACATAAGACAAGGACAACCCCCTATCAATTACCCCCTTAATCAATTTCCCGAGCTTCAGAGATGATATGAAGGACCGTTTAGGATTCTCGAGCGGGTGACAGATGTGCTGTACAGACTGGTACTCATTGAGGGGGTCCTGAGAGTATGATTCACTTCAGTCGACTTAAGCCATGAAATGCTCTTCCAACAGTTGCAGCACCGATGGCTGTGGGGTCCCAAGAGAGAGCGGGGCAGAGGCTGCGTCAACAGGATACCACCTGGGAAGACACCAGCAGGGTTCATTGACGGTCTGCAGGGACGAGCGGTTCTGGTGACGCAAGTGACCCAGCCCAAACACGTGGAGAGGCTGCTCGAGGGGGTGCTGCTGCAGGAGGACCGGAAGGACATCTCCCTGGGGAGGTCGAGGGACATGGAGCTGCGGAACAACGTGTGGTTCATCAACCGGATGCCACCAACCGTCAACCGGATGCCACCTGGGAGGACACCAGCAGGATTGATCAATGGTCGGCAGAGACAAGTGGTTCCAGTGACTCAAGTGACCCTGCCCCATCACGTGGAGAAGCTGCTCGAGGGGGTGCTGCTGCAGGAGGACCGGAAGGACATCTCCCTGGGGAGGTCGAGGGACATGGAGCTGCGGAACAACGTGTGGTTCATCAACCGGATGCCACCAACCGTCAACCGGATGCCACCTGGGAGGACACCAGCAGGATTGATCAACGGTCGGCAGAGACAAGTGGTTCCAGTGACTCAAGTGACCCTGCCCCATCACGTGGAGAAGCTGCTCGAGGGGGTGCTGCTGCAGGAGGATCGAGAGGATGTATTCCTGGGAAGGACGAGGGACATGGAGCTGTGGAACAACGTGTGGTTTGTCAGAGGAGGCCCCCCCGCTTGGTTCAAGGATTATCGTGTGGATGTTTAGGACTCGAGGGTGAGTCCTTCAGGGCAAGAAGGGGGAGAGCGTGAAAGACAGAAGACCGGAGTTGCCGGATTCTGAGGGCGTGGTGATTGGACGCCGGCTGGTCCTTGTTATGGGTAGTGAGGCCAGAGAGAACAAAAGGGTGGCAGATCTACCAAGGTGGTGTGTGTGGTCAACCTGTCATTGTGGCACCAGATCCCGAGGGGGTGGGATCGTTCGCAGTCGTTTAAGACTGCCGGCGATGAAGATAGTTGAGCAGGTGACAGTGTTCCAGCGATAGGAGGGAAGGCTTGGCGCCTTCTTTAGGTAGCGAGGGCTGGGAGTATTTGGGTGCCGAGACCACACCGACATCTGCCGCCGCAGACTCGGGCAGCCGGACCTAAGTTGTGGATTTACCCGCCGTCCTCGCAAGCTGAGCCCCGGGGCGTTGGACGGTGTCGGAAGCTCAGACCCCGGGGAGAGGGTTAGATCAACTGGGACAGCCAAGTACCGCTGCTTGCTTTAATTTATGCTGATCAGCTGGCTTGTAGTGTGAATGACTAGTGTTTTATTGTTGATTGTGATTGTTTTATTATTGCCGGTGTGAATAAAGGCTCTTTTTGGATAAGTTGTTGCCTACTGGTGCTGTTTTCGGGTTCTGGCTGGAGGGCAAGATATTCTGCCCATGCTCCCACTGAAACTTATATTACAGTACTTACAAGACTCCCGAGTTGAAAGCTGGAATGTGACATGCTACCCATCACCTCACTAATGCTGTTTACGTGGTTTGATATCAGCCCAGACTACACATGTTAAAGGTTTACTGATATATGTTTTGTCCGCCTTAGGTTAAAAACAACGGTGCATCAGAAAGTAAAAACTCTTCTTCCTTTGTGTATTTGGAAACGCATTTAAAAAACAGACGGCTCCCATTGTCAGGTGGTAGATTATACCACCCCCTTGTGGTCAAAATACAACAGCACATGCATTTTAATGTCTATTGTCTCAAATCTGCATCTCATCAGTCCCATACTTAGGAGTCCGCCGTCGTTACGCTGCGGTACCCAGATCAAACCGCTACACAGTAAGCGTGTCATGACAAGTTTGAACGAAGCGAGTGTATTTTTAGGTTTTCTAATATCAAAAACCTCACGTGAGAGAAGGGATATTCTTGTGTTTAATAAAAATGATAGTGACAATTGATGGCGCAGGCGCGGTGGCCAAGTGGTAAGGCGTCGGTCTCGTAAACCGAAGATCGCGGGTTCGAACCCCGTCCGTGCCTTTTGTATGACAGGAGAGTAAAGTACGTGTCATCTTCACAGACATCCATTATGTAATGTCATAAAAGATGTTCTTGCTTTAATTCAGACTTATCTTTTATTCACAGAGGTACAAAAGCCCTGGTATAAAACCCCCACTCAGATTCAATCTAATCTAAATTTGTGAGATATTCTACTGTCACAGGAGAATGATAACAGGCTTTATTTCATTCATTATCTGCTGGCACTGATCAAGCAGACCTTTTCAGTTTCCTGGGTAACATACAGTTCCATCATCATTCACAGAGTCCATCTCTGTAAAGCAGAACACGATGATGCAAAGAAACAACTGAAAAGAGTTTGCAAAACACAAATAACATCCAAAATGTTCAATCTAAAAAAAATAAAATAGGACAAACATTAGTGGTCTATTTGTCGTTATAGGGAAACAAAAAACTTCTTTATACTGACCGATCGTTGGATTGCCAAAGGCGTTTACATTCGTGTTCCAGAAGGTACCAAGGCTGTGATTTTTATGGCTTGGCCGATGCAAACAGCTTTCTTTCTTTATCAATTGTGTAAATATTGAGAGTGAGTCTGAATTATATGTTCAAGATGTGTAACGAGTTTACTTATCATTGTTTTCCTGCCTCAAGAGGATTTGCTGGGTGTGTTTTTGATGGATGCCTTCATGTTGAGCACTTAGGAGCCAGTTCAGAATGGCTGCTCTTCCTGATGAATTCTGTCAATTCTAATAAATGATAGTACAGCAAGCGCAACGACACACACTTGCACTTTGCGGGAATGACTGGGTGTCCAAATATTTGGAAAATTAATTATCGGGTCTCTTCTAAAAAGTTTTACTCTTTCACAAGATGTAGTGTTAAATCAGCAGAAAGCTTTGCTGAGAGAGAAAATGATAAGAAACATTAAGTAAAAGCAAAATATGCTGTTTCGAATTCTCCTTAAGGGTTAGGTGATGGTGGCAAGATTTAATCAAATAGTTTGCTTTTTTATTTATGCTGACAATATTTCAAAAAGGTTCGGAAACCTGTTTTTCTCCCAGCAAGGGAGAAAGTTAGTATAAAAGTACAAAGTTTACATCTTCTGTAAGCTTTTCAAGCATCAATTAGTGACTCTGCTCCTTCTAAAGCAACAATGTCATGTGTTTGCAGGATCTGTGGTCGGCATTTCATCAAACACAGGACTTGCTGCAGAAAAATAAATATTACATGTGGGGAATTTAAAGGTGCAGTATGTAAGAATATAGTGAGAATTTTACAGACCTAAGAGTCTAATGTTTCAGTCCTTTTGGAAGGAAGGTTATACTGAAACCGACTTCGTAACCACCTGGCTGCTGGATTGTCAGTTTTTGTCCTTTCAAAACAAAGGAAGGAAGGACATAATTACTGTTTCCCATCAGTGAGCGTGGGGGTGCCGTCTCTCCTGTGAGCTAACACTGCAGAGCCAACTACTGTATTGTAATTTGACAACGGATGACAAAAGGCTCCAGAGTTGTTTAAAGTGGTTGCAGTAACCAAATTTTACCACATGATGTAATTTATACCTCGTTTCTACATAATGCACCTTTAAGAGATGCCTTGCTAGATCAAACAGTTTGTTCCTTTGACTCTTTAATCTTAAACGTTTGGCATCAAGTCACAGCAGGAAGACACACGTTTATACGAACTGAAGGAGAAGTGATGAAATCTGCTTAGCTGGAATACACTTGGAGAAGATTTAAAAGCAGCTGTTCAAAAAATCAAATAAAACTAGAACCAAAGCAACAAAAGAAACCTGGTGGTTCAGCAACAACACGACCAATGGAGGTAAACAGGGCAACACCTGGGGCTTCTATAGACTCAAGTATCTTCCTCTCTGACGCCAGCTAAGAGAGTTTTTAATTATTATTTAGATCTGACAACAGAGTAAATGTAACATGGCTGTTCATTTCCTTAAAAAAGCTAGACCTGGATTTCTTTCTTTTGGAGATACGTAGTTAAAAATAAGAGGTTCAGCGGTTAGACACACTCAAATGAGTGTTTTTGTCCCTTCAAAGTAGCTGCTGCTGAGGTCGTGTTGCTGCAGACTCTGGCTTTTTTCAAATTCCAGCAAAGTAAATAATTAAATCAGTTCAAAAACACCTCGGGCTCTGCTCTGCTCTGCCCATCAGCAGCACATTTTAAAAGTAGCACTCTGATTGTTGCTTTTTGATTAAAACTGAACCCTCCAGCAGAGATTTGACTAAGTTTCTCAGTAATCTGATTGGCATATCAGACACCATTTATCTTATATCTATTTTAAAACTCAAGATGATAAAAAAATAAGCTGATTAACATGCACGTAGTCACCAGTTTTTGTTTTTTGCATGACCAAAAAGGCACACAAGACATAAAAAATGGTTTTATTGTGTCAGTAAATGTTACATGTTGGATGCTCCGAGCCACACATGAAGTCTGGCCATAAGGCGTATTTCTGGATGTAAGGTGCCTTTCTCAAACACTTGGCTGCCTCTCTGTCACACTTGCACAGAAACTTTTCACATTTGTCCTCCAAGTCATCTGGAAAGAAAAACAAAAAGGAGGAATCTTTGTCATTAAAAAATAGTTTCACGCCTTTAACTTAAAATTGTTTGCTTTCTTTCTTGATTAGAAGTTTAAAAAAAAGTCAAAAATTGTGTTAAAATTTCCACGAACCAGATTCTTTAGAATATTCTGGGCTCCTAAGAAAGCAGCGTGCTTGCATGTGTTCTTGAATGAATGATTTCAGAAGGACAGCTGATGCTTTTTGCTCCAAATGTCAAGAGAAAACTTATTTTTACCACACTCAGCTTTCCTGTCCTCACACGTCCACTGATACTGAGCTGTTTTGGTTTGGCAGCCGAGGCGTTCTGCATCTCCATAACAGCAGTCGTGCTTGTGGCAACACCTACAGCACAGAGAAATGCACAACTAGGTGATTAATTTTGCTGGAGTGGCCTGGGTCAGGAGAGCAGCAGACGAGGGTGGGATGCCACAGCGCGGCCTCGCTTTTTCACAGCAGATAATTTAGCAGTCGACTGGGTTTAAGTGGGTGAGATGTCTTGTGGTGAGAATGGAAAACAAGGAGATGGTAATTAAGATTTGGGTGTGGAGTTTCAGACCTATTCTGAAATCCTTTTGGGACCGTGTGAGTCTGCTGAATGTGGACACAACTCATCGTGTCGTATTTGTGGTTTCAGAAACGGAAACTGTCTGGAAGTCAGATGGCAGAGGAGAGGAGAAAACAACCAAAAGGAGGGAATTACGTGCGCGCACCGTCCGTGAACCAACACTGAGAATGATGCATTTTGGAAAGGATAATGTCTGGGTAGCTAATATATAAGATCTGCTGATTACCTGCTTTTCTGGCACACACTATAATCAGGTGTTAAAAGTATTTTTTACAGCAATAAAAGTAAACTGCAGTGTGAACATCCAGATCTGGGGTGAGATGACGGCAGCTGCCTCACCAGTCGGCCTGGTCTCTGGGCCAGCCTTGGCCTCCCAGACCACAGTAGCATCCGTACATCACATAAGCCAAAGCAGATCTCTCTGTGCTGCATTTGATGGCTCCAGCCAGCTCAAGCAACCCTCGTTTCCTCCGCTGGGGGGAAATTTGCTCTGCCACAGAAGCTGCAGCCACTGAAGAAGAAGAAATTATCAACAAAGGAGGAGGAACAAACTTGTCAGTTTCGTGGTTTTCTCCACACACGGGAGACTCAGGTGCAAATCTGTGATGGATTTTGTTGAGGAACTCTAATTGTAGCAGCACTTAAACCCACAGAGACTCCTCTTAGCAACGTTCTCTCTATGGACCGACTACACCCTCCTGTCTCATCAACACTCTGCTTGAACATCACAAAATGATACCTAGAAGACCGCAAAAGCAGACGGATTCACGGGGTCAAATCCCAAAATCTGTCTGCTCTTATGTCTTTTTACCAGAGCTCAGAGACGGTCTTTAATCAAAATGAAAAATCCTACCTGCTCTGACTCCCTCTGTGTCCTTCAAATCATTCCTCCTGCTGCCACTCAAGCTGAGCTTCCACTTCAAACAGAAACAACTTACCTGATAAGAGGAGGAGTGTTCGGAAAAGTGTCATCACGGCACGCAACAGGCAGCTGAGCCCTTCCCAGCAAGTGTTGCTGATGGTCTGAGTGCAGCGAGAAGTGGGAGCTGCTTTTTTTAGAGGCTGTTGGAATAATCTCCTGAGGATCTCTATTGGCCAGAGGCTAATCCAGTGTTTGTGAAACTGGGCTCCCTCTGCAGGAATAAACTTCACTTGCACTTCTCAAAGTTGGCATCTGGCAGGTTTCAGACAACTTAAGAGTTTATCCTGTAATTAATCATTTATTATACTTTCGATATGTTTGTTAATTATGTAATGCATATGAATGACGTCTGATTGGTCAAATTCATTCAAACCCTTTAGAATTTGTAAATTGCTCTTTCATCTTTTTTAGACGTTCCTGCATCTGTACACACAAAAACAAGCAGTAATTTAAAACATAAATAAAATGATGTGATGTTTTTTAATGCAAAGTTCAAATTCCCCGATGGCAAAGTTCTCCTTTACAGTCCTTTAGCAGCTTATGCAGGATTGTTTTTGAGTGCGTGCTGAGGTTAGTAAAGGCTAACAGTTCAGTTTTGGGTCCGACCTACAATCATTTGCAATAAATAATAATTTCAACCAGTTTTGAATTAGACATTTCTGTAGGCTGGAAAATCTGATCAAATAAAAACATTCCCAAAGAGGAAATATTCCGTTTCTGTAAGTCAAACAAGAAGCACAAGTTCCACACAACACCTCCAACCTCTTATACTTTAAAAACAGACAAAAGCAAGGATCTGCATCAGTTGTGGCTTCATGATTTAACTGGAGCTCACTCTTCAGGTTTTCCTCCAGTTGGGTTTTTACAAGCAAGAACATTTTCCATGTTGTGGCAAAGCATTGGAACAGTAGCCTCATCTTGAACCTGGACAAACAAAGATGAGTACTGTTGGTTTTAAAAGGACAAGGAATATGCCAATGTAAATCTCCACCTAGGAAGGTTCTGGAGGACAACAGACACTTCTTTGTTCACCTGCTGGAAACGCGACACAAATGGAGAAATCGTAAACTCCGATTCTTGACAATGTTCAAGTCTTTTAGTTTTTCCAACAGGATGATACATTTGTGGGGAATGACACATAAAGCCAGTTCTGTTCTAGGAAAGAACAAAGTTGAGACAAGAATGTTGCAAAAGTTGCTTAATCTTAATCAGATGTTTTCATTTTCCTTTCTGTTGTTGACACAAATATGAGCATGCTTTCACTGAAACAGGAAGAAAACACGCACAATATGTACACATTTAACTTCATCTCTTAGCTAAGTGTTTTAACTTGTTGTAATGTTGACTCTTAAAAACCACTGATCTGCCTTTAGAGACATTTATACTGAAAATAAAAAACAAACAAGCATAAAGTTCAAGTCTGACATTTAATTGATTTATTGTACAGTTATAAAAAGAGAGGTCCAATATTTCAAAGACTTTCAAGTTAGGCAGCTTTTCACTTACATTAGGGCAGGCATGTCCAGTGAGCGGCCTGGGGGCCATTTCCAGCGATTTTGTACGGCCTCCACTTCAATTTCTAGAATGGTGAGTTTTGTCTCTCCAATAGGATGTTGATATAGATCGCCACTTTCTAACATGTCATGTTCAGATTATTACTTAGAAGCCTTTTTTAGATTCATTTCAAAGAGTATACATTTAAAAAATAAATAGAACTTTTTTACATATTTTTTTATTTATGAAAATCACATTCTTGCGGACCCCATTGACTTCAAACATGTCATTTGTTGGCCCTCGCTTTGAAAAGTATGGACATCTCTGCTTTAGGGGAAAACAACCCAAAAATGCCTTGATAAAAATGTGCAATGGTTTAAAAAAACTCAGAAATCATATTTTATAGAACTGTGAAAACTTGAAGATAGAAATATGTCTTTAAAAAATCATGTAATGTCATTGTTTTATTGTATAAAGTCGAGATTTCTACTCGTGTTCAACAGTCGCCAGTAGAGGGCAAACGAGCACGGAAGTAGGCGATCGCTCTCCTTAACAACTCACGAAGAAGAAGCAACAGCAAAGGAGGACGGCCTTCATCGACACAACCAGCTAATTTCTTGTTAGCTCAAAGGAAAAAAACATTTCCCCTCTATTACATACAGAGTTAAGGGTTGTTTGGAATTAGGACCCATTCATGTAAGTGTCTAAAGCAGTTGTTATTCAGTAATAGGTTGATTAATTTTCTCAGCCAGGAGCTAACGTCTAACACTCGCTATTGTTTGCGTTGAGGAACAAGTTAACTTGGACGTGCCGATGCTTTGTTAGGTCCCGACTACTTTATGAAAACTTACACCGTACGCCTTCTTACTGATTAGATCTGTCTTTGTGTTTGGGAAGAGAAGCAATCAATTATCTTCAGACGTATTTTAAGGCTGTGTAAAAATGCTAAGTTTGCTAGCGAGAGATACCGATGGCTGACGAGTAGTCGTTGGTGCCTGTCCGCGGGTTACACACGTGCGCTAAATGTTGTATGCCTATTATCGGACAGCTGTAAGTTTTTAGAACGGGGCTCGCATTTTCATTGATAGCCCAGAATTTTTGACTACACGCAATCGTTTGGGTCTGATTGTGATCGAAATTAATGGATTTTGTAGAGTCAGGTCTAACTGCCTAAAGCTGGCACCACCGGCAAATGCGCTACCGAAATCCTCCTTCAGCTATCTTAAATCACTCTAGGAACGTTAAAGGAAATGATAAAAGAGACAATTCAGTGATAACTGTGGGTAAATACGGCTTTTAGTAGTTGTGACAGATCTTTTTATTTATTTTTTGACCGGTGCTGTAAACTACGGTGGCATCACGACTACAGCCTGACCCAGTTCTAATAAACAACGCTTTGTTTTCAATAAAAGGTTTATGTTGAGACTTTGTCCAAGATAAGAAAACAGAAACAAAGGCAAACACGGTGGTGAATACAGCAGTTTCTGTGCCCGGTAAACAGACTTTTCTTTTTGATGCTAAGTCTTACGTTTTCCCTCGAGTACATAGTTTTCATTTTACAGTTGTAAACTAAAAATATTGATATATATATAGATGTAAAGGGTGATCATGCAGATATAATATATAATGGTTATTTATGATAAACCAGTTATTTCTATTTCATTTGAGCTATCGAACATCGCTTTAATCCCCATTTCCGGAACTTCAAAATGTGTCGTCATTCTTAAACAAGGAAGCGGGAGAGGATCACAGGGCGAAGCCTCTGGGTGCTCACAAATAGTGACTTGACATGAGTAATGGACTCATTACCGAAACAGTGAGGCAGCCTGGTGCTGCTGCTGCTGATGATGATTATGATGATGAATAAAAAAAAAGTACTTAAACGCGTTAAGCTTTTTAAAAGTCTGGATAATGCTGTTTGATTTCAGGTGCAGTCTGAGGAGAGGATACTGAAACACAGTTATGTCCGGAGTGTTTCGGGACAGACGGAGTCGCTGGCAGGAGATTCAGAAAGGCCTTGAGTTCATTCAGTAAGTGTAGATTATCTCATAAATGTTCATGCCTAAACTCAAAAAGATCCCTCGTGGTTGTTGAAAACAAACAACTTCTACTTGACATCACACTTGATGCATCAAACCCAAGATATTTGATCTTGTTTTTGCATTGCAATTACTTGCTAATTCTAATAAAAAACATAGTTCAAATAAAAGGAAATGTGATAATAATCTCTACAGCGCATTGTCAGTTGTTTTACATTATATTTGGGATATTTGTTTATCAACTGGATTGTTTCCTGTATGTGAGTGCACTTTTCCGCTATTAAAGGAACCTGATGTAACAAGATAATTGACGTATGTAAACACACTCGTTAAATATGCTGGTGAAGGTTCTCCATCATCCAGGTCACGGTAATCCAAAGGGTTCAAATGAAGGCAACTGGACTTCTTTGGTTTCTTGAAGACTTTTCGCTTCTCATCCAAGGAGCTTTGTCAACTCTAACTACGCATATCACCAAGAGCAGTAAAAAAAAAACTCATTGAATGGTCAGCTCAAATGTTTGCCACACAAAATGCATTTAGTCAATCTGATGGAATCATGGAGTTTTTGACAAATCAAATGGAGCTCTTCTCCCATTTGGCCAATCGGGTGGTGGATGGCACTTAATTTAGCAAACAACAGAATTAGCTTTCTTCTGCTGATTCTGCTTTTCCCAGGACCTACTGATTGCCCTTTCTTGTTCATTTTTCTTTTCCTTTCCCTCACATCTTTTGATCACCATTTTTCTTTTCCCACTTTTATAATTTATTTTTTTTGTCCTTTAAATTTTTTTTAATTAATTTATTTATTTATTTATTTTTGTTCTAGAGTTAAGGATTTGTTTGTTGCAGTTCATATCATCATTGCAATATTAATCACTGTTATTGCACATCACAGGTTTCCCCACAATGGGGAAATTCACTTGTTAAAGCAGCACATAGACTTAAAGAAAAGGAATAATATAATACAGGTAAATATACAAAGGCAGTAGGCTATTATTGTAACCTTCAGCTACTAAAGAATGAATAAAATAGAAAATTAAATTTCCAAGAAGAAACGGCGTAAAGGCCGCAAATATAAAAATGTGCATGCAGGTATTGGACAGGCACTGATATTATTGTGTAGCAGGATAATGCCACTACCAGTTAAACTGAGGAGTTATAAACTCTTACTGCAGAGGGAATTAATGACCTACGGGGGCGTTCTGTTTTACATCTTGGATGTCTCAGTCCGCCAATAAAATGCAGCATAATTTAATCCACTGAAGGACAGAGAGCTGTTGTGTGATATAAAACGTGGCATTCAAAGACAACAAAGCCTTGTGGATTACGTCGTTGTGGGATTTCTGCAGCGTTTTTGGTTGTTGGGTGTTTACTAATAGCTATTTTAAAGCATCGGTGCTTATTTGCTTGTGCTTTCATTCAGCTGCATTAGCAACTCTTAGGATTTTACTAATGCTGGTTGTTTTGGACAACGTCTGCTTACGTCATTCCATTCTGAGTTACAACCAATCAGCACGGGTTGACCACACGCTTCTCTCAGCTACTCTACCGGGCCTTTCTGAGTACTTAGGTACTCAGTTTGTCCCTGAAAATGACCATGACCTCTATGTGAGCAATGGAAAACCCCATATCAGTTGTTCTCTCTAAAATCTGGGGCTTCCAATTAAATTCATATGAGAAAAGTCTCTGCATGTATACATGCATCCACCCTCCAGTGATGCTTCGGTTTATATAATGTTTTAAAAAGAACACAGAATAAAGATTTTAAAAGGGTTTGTGCTTTTGGTTTGAATTTTGCTTGCAGGTTTTGTGAATCTAGCTGTAGCGAGACTTTGATATCTCACTGTCCTGCTCCATAGTATAAAATAAAATGATACAGTAATTATTAAAAGGGGAAAAATGCATCACAGCCCATTTGCTTCAACAACATTCTGGTTGCACCGTGATTGTTCGGATCAGCTGTGAAGCAGCTGATTAGTGGCTTTTTCTTTGCTTGCCTTTCTGTGATGTGGGATATCTGTGCTTTGTTTTCATGGATCACCAGAGGCTAGAGGTTTGTTCACACGTTGTTCTAGACTGATCTGTACAGCACAGTGATGTGGCACTTCCTCTCGTTTGATAGGGCTCTTTATTTTGAAAACAATGTTGTCACATTTAACTTAAGTGTGTCATTGGGCGGCAGTAGCTCAATTGAGCGGGTTGTCCAGTAATCGGAAGGTTGCAGGTTCGATCCCGGCTCCGGACAGAGAATCCTGCTGTTGTGTCCTTGGGCAAGACACTTAACCCACCTTGCCTGCTGGTGGTGGTCGGAGGGACCGGCGGCGCCTGTGCTCGGCAGCCTCGCCTCTGTCAGTGCGCCTCAGAACAGCTGTGGCTACACTGTAGCTCATCCCCACCAGTGTGTGAATGTGTGTGTGAATGGATGAATGATACACTGTAGTGTAAAGCGCTTTGGAGTCCTTACTTCAGCGCCTTGGGCTTCCTGACAGGGTTGCGGAAGGCGCTTTATAAATAAAGCTTTGATTGATTGATTGATACTCTGAGAGGCGCTCTACAAGTGCGGGTCATTTATCATTATCATTGTCGGTCACGTAGCTAGCTAGTACACGACACCATGTATTTGTGACCCAGAAGACCTTTAGCTGAACCTGGAACTGGTGATAGAGAAGCAGCAACATGTGGGAAAGTAGATGAACTTAGATGTAGCTGTTGTCTCATAACTTCAGTGTGTGATTAGGTTGTGTTCATCTTAGGTGCATTATTGGATTTCTCCGTCCTGAGTTTGTTTTCACTGATTTGCAGAAGAGCTCAGTCAGCTTTAATTAAAATGTCACATTTCCAAATTCCAGTGTGCACAGAAGGCTTGCAGCTGAGCCTGATTTCAGCATGAAGGGGCAGCGTTTCCCTATTTATGTGTAAGGTCACCACCTTTTATTTGGTTTGTAGAGGAAATGGCCTGAGAAGTCTGGCCTGCATCAGGTGTTTGACAGTTACATCATCTGTGAGTCTTTTACGTTGCTTAGATGAACCATGTTGGTCAGCGAGTGTTTACAATTATTTTCATGTTTTAAACCCGGGGGGGGGGGGGCTGGTTTAACTAAGAGTTGAACCATTTTAAAGGCTTTGGACCAAATGAGAAGTAATTAAGGTCTAAACTCCAACCAAACCTACTCATTTTCATGCAGGTGTGTTTTTTTTATTTCACTTTTAGATCAACCCTTCCATTTCCTGGAAGCCAAGAGCAGTATGAGGTAAGCATTTTAAATTCAGTGTGGGTGTATCGCCTTTTCTCTTCCATCAACGTGTGTTGGTCTAATGAAAAGACTGGGTTTCAGAGGAGGCTGAGCGGTAGGCAGCCAGCTCTACTGGCATATAAATACATAACCTACACTTTTCTGATTGATTCTCACTGCCCAGGTGTTCATAAAGGACCTTGTGTGTAATCTGTTTGGAGAGGGGAATGACGTGTTTAAAGAAGGGGAATGGACAAAATCCATAGAGATGTACACCGAAGCACTGAGTATAGCAGATTACGCAGACTCAGAAGACATCTGTATTCCCACTGGTTTACTGGAAAAACTGTATGCAAATCGAGCTGCTGCGTACCTCAGCATAGTTCCGGTGAGTAGGTGGGATCTGCCACACCGACTGTTTAATTTCACTTCCTCTCCTTTTCACTGAACAGAGTGTATTTTAAGAAAGATGACAAACATTTATTGTGACCTGTTGGATCGTTCTGTTAAATGCTGATTATTTATAGACATTAACCACTGGAGGCTTTTCACTTATTTGTATGCTTATTCTGATTCATTCATGTCAAATAAATAGAGGGGTGTATGTATGCAACTGCATTTTCATACGTCAACACTGGTGCACTGTTGTTGTTCAGCCTGAGGGCGTGTAGCAGACTTTAGCATGACGAGTGACTGACGCCGGTAAGGAGATCCACTTACCTTCAGTACTAACGAACATTATGAGATCTTTTTTATCTCGTCTTTAGTTTCCTAATTAATACACAACATTTTTTAGTTTTGCAACAGTTTGTAAAACTTGCTGTTTTGGGCAATTTTGATCATCCATCTTCCTGGCAAATGACAAACGAGGATAAAGACACACAAAAAAAAAGTAAATTCAAAGCTCAGGACCCTTGGGAAGTGACCATTTGATTTGGTTCTAATGAAATGCACTTAAGCCCAAGTAAAGATCATGTCATCTGTGGTAAATCAGCACAAATTTGCTGAGATGAACCTTTTTTTTTCTGTGAATCCATCTGCCGCTCCCTTTGGTGAGATAGTTTTGGTGTTTGTCACACTGACGTCTTTCATTTAGGCAAAAGAAATGCTTTGGAGGAGATTTCTTTCATGTTTACATTGAGTTCCACAACAGGCCAGTGAAACACTTAATTGTTGTCAGAGCTGAACACACCCAACTCCAGCAGCTGAACACATAAAGCCAATTTGGGAAGAAAATAGAGCTTTGCTTGCTGTCCCTGCAACATTAAGGTAGGCTTCATATTTTTGTTTCTGTTCACAGGGATTGTATGACCAAGCACTAGAAGACTGTGAAAAGGCTCTCCAGTTAAATGAGGGGAACCACAAAGCACTGTACAGGAAAGCAAAAGCCTTGAAAGAGATGGGGAGACATCAAGAGGCCTATGAGGCTGTTGCCAAATGCTCTCTTGCTGTGCCTCGGGTAAGGATGCATTTCTGCTCACTTTCCACACTAAAGCTAAGGGAAGAAGCATCAGATTACCTGCAGTCACATGGGAACACTCCACTGAGCCATCATGCCGACTCCCCTGCCCGTTTAGATTCTCCATGCAATTAAGACTCAGTCCAACATAAATGTAAAAACACTTTTTCAATAAATTCTTTTGATATTTTTTTTTTACAGGTTTTTATAAACCCATCCAACAAAACAGAATCAATGTTGTAATTAAGATTTTCACCAGGAAAGCACATCAAGAAGTGGCTGGTTGCTCCTAGAAATAAAAAAAACTGCACAAAGATTTTCTGACGCTTCTTTGTTTTTTTTAGGATTCCAACGTCACTCAGTTGACTCAGGACCTTGCCAAAATTTTGGGGTTGAAAATCCGTAAAGCTTACGTAAGAAGTAAGGTATGTGTGTATAAACAACACACACACACACACACAGATATCTGACCGAGTGCCATTGCTTACTTTTGCCTGAAAACTAGTTCAGCACCTTTGAGTTGATGTTTCGACACGTTTAACTGTGAGACTTTCTGACATTTGGATTCATTCAGTGCGAAATGTTCAAACCTTGTTAAGAGTTTTTATCTTTATTCTTTTAACAGCCTGCCTTGAATGTTTTGCGGGGATCTAACTATCAAGATGCATCATGTGACAAAGTGAGCATCATTAGCCACACCTTTAGAATCATGTAAAAACGACATCTCAACTAATCTCGGTCCATTTTCCATTTTCAGTTTTCTCATGACTCTGCTTCAGTTGAAGATATAGAAATTGGTGAGATTTGTTTAACAAGCGTTGATTCGACTCTGAGGAGGAGGTGGGACGTGGATGAGTCATCTTGTGCTTCTTTGTGTTTTTAGACGTGCCTCCATTTTCCCAGGATAGCAGTGTTTTACCCCCAGGTCCAGCTCCAATCAAACCCCCGTTAGCGCTACATCCACCTTTGAAAGACTTGGTGGTTGATGAACTTCCTTCTAGCAACAGTATCTTATCCGTAGCCCCATCGGAGCCTCCGGGCTTCGAGTCTGTCTCTTTGCCCGTTTCTGCGCCCACTTCAGTTCCTCTTTCTGTGCACACGTTTGTAAACGGGTGTCGAACTGGCAAGTCTCATCCCATTCTTGAACCCAGTCAAGATTTTGATACAGACCTAATTGGGGACGACCTAGACGATCTTCTGGACCAAGCTGGCCCTGAACCAAGCCTGGTACAGATCTTTACTGATATGTAATAAATGCCAGAGGAGATGTTTTTATAACCTGTTTGTGTCTTCCCTCAGGTCATTCCTACGGTGAAGGGGCCCCTCCCTTTACCCACCAGTATTTCCTCGGGTAGTTCTTTGTCAAACCCATTCCTGTTGCCACCGGACATAAACCCATTTCTGCACAGCAGTACCCAGCAGTACACTGTAACTCTGCCGCCTCTTTATAACAAGTCTGGGTCGAGTACATATTTTGGTATGGACACTTTTGACTCCCTTTCCTCACCCCTGGACTCCCTCGATAGTCTCTCCATATCAGACTATAAATCAGGTGCGTTACTTGACGTGTTCTCTAAAATTTTGTGTTTTTCTCTGGTTTAAATCAGCGTTTGTGCAGACAAAACTGATCATTTTTCTTCTTTAATCTTCAGATTATGCTCCTGGTCCCTTCATTCCACAGGTAATCGCTTTTCTTCATCAGCGTTGTTGAGATGCCATCATTTTATTCCAGTCTCTTATAGCATTGCATTGTTTTAAACAGCTCAACAACAATGATGCACCAATGGGGATGGCAGTGGGTATGCCCGAGGTAAAGGACCTTCCTGCTGCTGTGGATTTAGCAAAGAACCCCTTAGCTGAAACTCATGAATTCAAACAGGCCTGCTCGATGTGCCACGTCAAAACAGGTGAGGTCTGCTTGTGGAGTTGGCAGGAAGTAGGGCGGACCTGTGAGCTCTCGGGTCCTTTAGGCCTAGATGTAAAGACCTTTTCATGGCTACTCTTTGATCTTGTGTGGGGTTGCATTGCTAAACTATAACAGTCGTGTTAACTCTTAACCTACAGCACTGGTAGGGTTTTTTTTCTGAAGGGGAAAACGACTCGGGACCAGAAACATCATAGGTTGCATGTTGGCGCAGTTGTTAGCACTGTTGCCTCGCAGCAAGAAGGTTGCCGGTTCGAAACTCTGCTGCGGCCTTTCTGCGTGGCGTTGCATGTTCTCCCCGTGCATGTGTGGGTTTCCTCCGGGTACTCCGGTTTCCCCCACAGATCACAACA
Source organism: Nothobranchius furzeri (assembly GCF_043380555.1). Classification (NCBI taxonomy): domain Eukaryota; kingdom Metazoa; phylum Chordata; class Actinopteri; order Cyprinodontiformes; family Nothobranchiidae; genus Nothobranchius; species Nothobranchius furzeri. The sequence continues at coordinate 4,915,831 of NC_091745.1, read as the reverse complement.
TGCCTTATAGGTTCGCAGTTGCACGTCGCTTTGGATTAAAGCGTCTGCCAGGGTATCCGCGGGTCCTTAAAAAGTCTTAAAAAGTCTTAAATTTGCTTTTCCAAATTTAAGGCCTTGAAAATCCGTAAAAATGACAAATAATCCTTAAATCCAGTTTCCAAAGGTCTTAAATTACCAACGACCCAATAAACAAGATTATTTTATTTCTATAGAAATTTTTGTGAATTTCTAGTTAGTGTTCAGCATTTTTTGTGTACGATGTTGGCGTAAGCGGAACCGTACACATTCAGTTGGTTGTGAAAGGGGGCTATTTTTAGATGAGCACATTAGCTGGTTAAGCTAGTAGGAGCTTGCGCCATGGGGAAGTGCAAGTTTAATGGTAACTGGATGGCTAATCCCACGTTCACGACGTGGTTAGCACCGGCTCCAGGCAATAGCTGGAAATTATAGCTTAAATTTAATTTTTAAAATAGCTTAAATTTGGTCAAAGTGGCCTTAAAAAAGGTCTTAAAAAGTCTTAAATTTGGCTCCCTTAAACCTGCAGATACCCTGGTCTGCCGAATAAAGATAAACAACCGGATTTTAGATTTTTGTTTAAATTCAATTCTGAATAATTACTGCTGTTGTCATATTTGTTAAGTGGCTGGTGTAGTACTACAATTTGTTGTGGCAATGCTTTTAAGATCAGTGTTTTTTGTCATTGTGGAGTCTGACCCGGTGCCAGATGAATCAGGGTGCTGCTTTTCTTTTGGACTGGAGTCCTTTTTCTTGTTGTAAAGTGTTTTAAATTCTTGCAGGGCCTGGAGTGTTAGATTACACTCTTCATACTGAAGATCATAAATGCAAAAAGGATGTATTACTTGGCAGAATGAAACACTCACCTGACAAGATGTGGAAACTGATCCGACCCAGACCAACAAAAACCCAATATGTTGGACCGTATTACGTTTGCAAAGGTAACTTGTAAACCTTTTTTATTTGTATCCTCCTCCTCTTTTGTCAGTCCTTCCAGGATTTTGCGAAAAGTTGCAACATAAGTTTCAGTGTTTTTATGTCTGATTCTCTTTAATTTAACTAAATCAGTTGAAAATTGTATTGAAAAATCCATTAAACATGTAAAAGTATAAAATTCCAACATGTTTATTGTAATAAGTGCACTGGAAAAACACCATCCAGCAGAACACACTTCAAGTTTTACCTTTTCCTTCAAGAATCTTCTCATTGCTGGGTGGTCACTTTTAGAAAGTGCTATATTTTAATGTGTTGTTGGGATGGGTGTGGGTACGGGCTGGGGTATGATCCGATAGAGCCTGGCTTGTGTTGGGGCATGGTGGGTGGCTGGCTGTTGGCTTGGGATCTGGGGCACCTTGGTCTGCCTGCTGCCATGGGGGCTGCTCCCAGAATGGGGGCTACTTGGTGCCCTAATATTCATGGCCACGGGTACCCTCTCCAGCTACCATCCTCACCATGCCTATGGGTTGGGGGCACGGCTCAGTGGTTGCCGGGTGTTGGGGTGGGTCCATGGAGCATGGCGTTGTCTCACTCTGGGCTGGTCTGTATCAGTGGGGGAGACAGTGTGCTGGGCTTTGGCTGGGGGCTGGTGCCCTGACATCCTCTGTCTGCCTGTGGGCTGGCCTATCGGTGCACATCTGCTGGTGGCTATCAGCTGCAGGGAAGTGCCTGGCCTCAGACTCGGGCAGCCCCTCCCTCATCACATACACAAAATTTTTAAAAAAGTAAGCAAAACTCTTTCAAACACATAGCTTAGACTTGCACATTTAGGTAACCACATAAACACACATGAACATATTCTATAAGATATAGACACACACGTGCAAAACTTCATGCTACTACAAATAAGGACAATAACCTCTTAACAGTTCTTTTTCCATTGAATCTTGTAGATTTTGTATTACGACGACCCCACTGTTTTGTGTTGTTTTGCTCTGTTGTCCCTCTCTTTGCCTGTTTCTGTTGTATGTCTCTCTTTGATCCCTTCCTGTCTACTCTGGTCAATCAATCAACTTTTATTTATATAGCACTTTATCCTACAATACATGCAACTCAAAGTGCTTAACAAATTAAAAAGGCCCCGCATACCCACATTCCCTCCCATCCCCAGAATTTTAAAAACAGTCTGACAATAAAAAACCCTTCACGACACTCATCCTCCGGCACACACACACACACACATACATGCCCCCTTCCCCATGGTAAAAAAACACGATTGACTGAGATCAGATGAGCCAGACCCGCTAAGATAAGGATAAGGAAACACCATCAGGGGAGCCATCCACCCCGGCAGCAGCAGATCCACAGCAGCAGCCGAGGCACTGACACAGGGCACCCAGGGCAGGGAGGGCAGAGACCCCCACCTCCACCTAGGCACACCTGGAAAGCATCCAGGCCACCACAGCCGCCTGCCGCCGGGGCAGAGGGCTCCCACAGATGAAGCACTGGAAAAAGGTTAAATTAAGGTTAAAATATAAATTCAAAAGAGCTAAAATGAGAATATAAAAAGTTATATAGATATTAAAATATTTTTGATCATAAATCATGGTTAAAAACTGTTTAAAAAGCACGTATAAAGAAAGAATACATTAAATAAATAAATAACCTAAGTAGTTAAATAATTTAAAAAGTGATCGTAAGTGGTGCGTAAGCAAGTGCGGTCTAACATGCCACAAACATAATAAAGGCTACTGCGCAACTCTTCTGGCGTATTATAGCACCCAGATCAACCCTTCTGTCTGCTACAACGGCCAGGACAGGACAGATTAAAAATGGCGTGAAATATTAACTGCTGTGCAAGTAGCCACCCAATCTTCACACATATGTGGTGGAAGAGGTAGAAACAAAAGCAGTTTCAAGTTAAAATGCTGTTATTAATTTAATATTCCTCCTACAAAAATGCATATTTTACAATAAATAGTTTCAGTTTAATATAACTTTCCCCTTCCTTTTAATCTTTTCTATAGTCTGTACCATGGGTTTATACTATGTGTGTGCATCTTACTTCACCACTTACTTGCACTTGGAAGCGTATTAATTTCTGTCATGTAGTCAGCATAGTTAAAAACAAAATATCAAATAATTATTAGATCAAATTTACCGTAATTCTTTCAGCACTTGCATCAGATCTGGGTGTTAAAGACTCGACAATTTGTCTCGTGTGCTCCCGTGTTTCGGAGACTCTCCGTTTGTTTTGCGGCAAAAAAATGTTTGTCAATCGGTGACGTGCATTTGTGTTCAACAACAATGTTGCATGGTGTACAAAATAATTTACTGCCTCTTACATGTAGAGAATGGGGTAATTAGGGTGCAGTAATTTTTGTTGGCAAAGGCAACATATTTCACTCATGAAGAAACAGGAAGTGTGCCTGATGATGTCATGTATACGTAGACAAGAAGAAGCACTGTGATTGGTCAAACATGTGTTGAAGTTGTGCTGATTGGATAACATTGCAAAACTTGCAAGGATTTGCTGAATCTGCAATCGCAACACGACAAAATCCCGGGGGGACTGTTTTGTAGAGCTATGAAGGATGCTAGTTTCTTCTTAAATAGCTAAAATTAAATGTTGATTTCATGTTAGTTCGTCACCATCCATCCTGGTTGGATGCCTCGTTCTGCTGCAGAAGAGCAGATTTTACTATCACTTTGTTCCTTTTCTGTGAGCCATGGTAGCACTAAGAGTGAATACTAAAGTGTGACTGTACCTGTTTCAGAGGTGGCTGTTGGAAAAGAGTGCCTTTACCCTGGTCACTGCACATTTGCATACTGCCAGGAGGAAATTGATGTTTGGACTCTGGAGCGGAAAGGATTTATCTCCAGAGAACTGCTTTTCGATCCTTTTGGGCCAAACTCCAACATCAGGCTGACTGTCCCCAAGATCTTACAGGAGCACCGTGGAATTTTCATGTTTCTCTGTGGGGTGAGTGTTTTATGGACGCCACCGTCGTACTAATTATTATATATCCCGTTATTAAGTTGTTTAATATTTTTACCGGTTAGGTTTTACTTATAAGATGCTGATGCATAGATTGAGAACATACACCTAAAGCTTGGTTTATGCTTGACGCATTCACTTTCCGCGCGGTGATGCGGCTCGCGGATGGAACGCGCTTCACAACTCGCAGCGTTTATGGTTTGTGCGGCTCGTCTCTGCGGTAAGCCAACATTCTCCCAAACTGTAGGGGGCAGCATGGAGCTCTACAGCATGCATCCAACACTACACCATAGTAGAAGTAGAAATGACTGTTTACAACATGTCATTTCAGCATTTTTAACAGCGTCCTCGTTTTTTCTGACAGTGCGAGCTATTTCGCTCCAAGAATTATTAACAACATGTTGATCCCGGCGATCTCTGAGAGCTGAATCATACAAATGTCTGTATTTACAAACCTCTGCCATACTAGTTCTTGCCGGTCCGCCATGTTTTTCCGCGTCCGACCGTCCGCGTGGTTAGAAAATTTTCCAAGGTGCGCGTTGCGGAAATTTTGAGCCGTGCGGAGGCGCGTGGTTGTTAAAATGACCCAAAATGACGCAACTTTTCCGCACAGAGCCGTGCGGACCTGACGGACGCGTCAATCATAAACCAACCTTACGCCCCCTTCAGACAGGCCATGAAAAACAGAAATGTTCCGGACTCTGTCCGTAAGACCTTTGTGTCTGAATACAAACATCCGGATAACGTTTTCCGTAATTTAACCGGACGACGCCCCTAGTAACAGGTCCGGACTTGTTATGGACAAGGTGGCTGCTTCAGACTGGTGAGGTCGAGTTCCGGACAGGGAGGAGGGGGAGGAGGAGGGGACCGGGGGACCCTGTGCGCACCTAGATAGCTCGCTCCTGTAGCATGCGACGAACCATGGCAGCTCGCCTCCTACGGTACCGCCTAGGTGCGCGACGGAGCGCTTCACACCGCTTCAGTGATTCCTTTAACCATTGAGCTTCATCATCCAGGTCTCTTATGTGTCTTTGTGTGCGCAGAATTATGCTTAACATAAGTCCGACCCCCCCCTCAGACATCTGGAACTTTTCCCTGCTGTGTGAAGGCAGCCGAAAGGACAAGTTCCGGTACAAAAGTGGTGTGTCTGAAAACAGTTCCGGTTAAAAACCGGATTCAATTGTCCACACACATTCCAGAATGTCTATCTGAAAAGGGCTCTAGTTGGTTTGCTGTCCTGCTTCAAAGGGCTAATTCAACTCAACTTTATTTATATGGTGCATTTGCACAGCTTGCGTTGATCAACGCGCTGCACAAAGTAACATAATAAAACATCGAAATAGCACCAAAATGGTACAGTCCACAAAACAATGAGCAAAAACTACTTTAACTAGAGATGAAGTAAATATAAAGGAGTTTTTAAAAAGATCTTAAACTTAGCCACTGAGGTAGCCTGTCTTACATTGTCTTTCTTTCTTTTTTCCCGTGACCAGAATTTAGTTTCACACACAGATCAGATTTGCATTTTCAGTTCCGAGGCGACTCTTTTTTTTTCAGACCTTTCCCCCAGCGGTCAGACTGGGATCGAGGTGACCGACATGCGTGCAGGCCCTCTGTATCAGGGCTCTTGCGCCGGTTAGCAGACAGCTGCTCAGGGGAGAAAGCAGTGTGTGTGTGTGTGTAACAAGATTATGAGGACACACACAGCAAATTAATAAAATAATGTGTTATAGAGTCTCCAAAAGCAGCACAGCTCATGCCCACCTTAGTTTACCGTAATATGGAGGACACCACAGACTTTCCTGAGCATTTTAAACACCGCCCACAGGCTCTGGGATTTCTCCATTCCTGAGAAGTCCCTCTGATTTATATGTGAGCACTACAGCGCCTGTGCGAGACTGAACTCACGCCGTCCAGCCCCACCAAACCCTCGACCATGTTGTTGCTAATGTGAAAGCGCCATAATATGAAGGGGAAGATGGTTCCACAATTTAGGAGCCACCACAGTAAAAGCTTGATCTTCTCTAGACACCAGCATCATCCTAGGATCACCAGGTTTTCACCCTCAGACCGTAGTGAGCTGTTGTGAGACCTTGAAATCTGATGGACCCTGGCCATGTATTGTGTTAAAAACCAGTAAACGGGTCTTAAAATCAATTCCAAGACTAACTGGGAGCCTAATCAGTGCAGAAAGGATGAGTGTGATGCGATCACACCTCATAGAAGATGTTAAACATCTGGTGACAGCATTCTTAACCAGCTGCAAACATGAAAGAGATGATGGACTAATACCAGCCTACAGTGAATTACAATAATCAGGTCCTGCAGAGAAATTATCACATGCTTTACATTAGTAGTGATGTAGAGAGAGTCTGACTGGTTCTCTGCATCAGCTGGGGATGAGTGTCGTAGTTAAAATAAGATGAGGGCTTCTTCACTACAGATGTGGGGCTTTTTCAACGGACTGGAGTGCAGCTCTGAGATGTCAGGATGCTTGTTAGAACGGTTTCCTGTGTGGCGATTATGATAAAACGATAATACCACATCAGTGCATGAACAACGGCAAGTTTCTACTTCTATTTTTAACTGATGCTTTATTGTTTAGGAAGTAGAAAACAGTTTTGCTGCATTCTCAATAAAACCTTCAGAGACGGATGATAAAATCTGTTTATTATTTGAGGTCAACAGTAAATATTTCATTGCTGCATCAGATTTCCTTAAGTTGTTTCGACCTCCAGCAACCAGGAGACGATGAAAGTGAGATGTGTCTGATGGACGTCAGAGGGATGCCCAGATTACACCATGGTTCTTCTTTAATAATTAACAACTGTGTGTAATCAGTTAGCCGTCATTACCACACCAGCCTGCATATTTACCTATAAATGACCTACATAAGAAGTTGCACCTCTCTAATGGTCGGTTTCAAATGAAACGTGTTTAGGTCTTTAGTCGAAGGGCAGATGTTACCTACAGCCTAGCTTTATTCATGGTGATGCCTGTTAGCCGAGGGCGGCCAGGCAGAAACAGTAACCGACCGATTTTCCCACACAGGTTTTTGTAAATTGTTGCTTAAATAAAATGTTAATTTATTTAAAACTGCTGTAATCATTTTGCATCTTTATAACAAGTAGCTGTTCTGCTGATCTTATTTAGAAAATGTAGGATGCGTGTCTTAATTCCAGTATTACTAAATAATAATAGATGTTACTACTGCAGAGACTAGTTTGTGGCAGTATTAATAACCATTGCACACTTGGATCGGAGTCATTCCCTGAACTCGTCTGTTCTGCAGGTGTGCTTCGACCACAAACCCAGAATCATCAGTAAAACCAACAAAGATGACCCTTCGCTTTGCTCTCATCCAGTGACGAAGCATAACTTTGAGGATCACAAGTGAGTCGGCCAAAATCTTATGTGTATATAAATATAAATGTAATTTGTGTGTGAGCTGAGCCAGATTGTGACCTCGGTTTGTGTGTGTGTGTGTGTGTGTGTTTGAGGTGCCTAGTCCACATTTTGAAGGAGAATACAGTTCGCTATTCCAAAATCAGACCCTTGAGTCCTCACAGCCAGCTGGATCTTTGTCGCCACGAAGTCCGCTATGGCTGCGTGAGAGAAGACGACTGTTTCTACGCCCACAGCCTCATCGAGCTGAAAGTCTGGATGATGCAGCACGAGCTCGGTGAGGCGGCTGAAATAGCCGTGCATATGAACGCCGATTTTTCTTAAATGCTTTATTCTGACAAAAATAACTAGCTCCTTTCTGCAGGTATCACTCATGAAAGTATTGTTCAGGAAGCAAAGAAGTATTGGAATGCAACAGCATCACTGCAGGGAGTCCAGGTAAAGACCATGCCTGCGTTACATTTGAGAGTTGCTCGTATTTCCAAAAGTATTCCTGTTGTGGTTAAAGCTGGCTTTTGTGTCTGGGACTGGTAATGAGCTTTCTGCCTCTCGGATGGTTACTCTTATTCGCTGCGCCAAGTTCCAATTTTAATTTCAAACTACGTCAACAGTTTCCTATCGCCCAGAGAAGGTTTGGTCCTCCAAATCTGAAGATGATGTTTGTTTGTGGCCAGTGCTGGAGAAATGGCCAACTAAGTGAAGCTGACAAAAATAAGAAGTATTGCACAGCCAAGGCTAGACACACGTAAGTAGTTAGATGGCTTTTAGAGTGTAAAATGGCTCAAAGTAAGTGAAGTCTCACCAGTCTGGTTTACCTCGCATAGGTGGGCAAAAGACAGGCGAGTGGTGCTTGTAAGTTCCCATGAAAGGAAAAAGTGGACAACCGTAAGACCACTTCCTACCAAAAAACCCATCCCATCTCAGTTCGAGGTACGTGTCCAACATTTTCACATCCATCGGCAGCCAAATAACATGGAACATCTGTTCCGTGTTCCTGCCTACAACTCGCAGCAAGGAATAGGAACCAAATGTTTCTCGGTCTGTTTCAGATTTGCATGCATGTGACAGCCAGCAAGAAGTGTCAATACATTGGGAATTGCACATTTGCTCACAGTGTGGAAGAAAGAGACCTTTGGACCTACATGAAGGAGCACAACAGTGAGTGTTGTCGAGACTTTTGCTTCTTGATTGGGTTTCGTCAGTGGGAAGTTTGTAGTCATCTGGCAGCATGCTCATTTAAAGCTTTTCTTCAGTTCCAGATATGGATCAGCTTTACGAGCAGTGGCTGCTGTCTCAGAAGCCCGGCTGGGGTGAGGAGATGTCCAGTAACTCGGTCAGGGAGAATGGCAAACAGATCCACATGCCAACCGACTACGCTGAGGAAGTGGTGAGTGAGGAAGCTTCTCCTGCTTATTTAAACACACATCCTGTTTAAACTGCATTAGATGAACTTTTCTGTCTGAGAGGTGACCTTAAATGATTGTTTTAGGAATTTCCACCTTTACCTTGTTCTATTTAGGGCAACATCTCTCTCTTCATGCATCACAGCAATAATGAATTCCTGTGACTCGTGAACTTATTTCATAGATGTTGAAGGAGCTTTGAGTAGGGCTGTAGCGAAGCCTCGACGAAGTCGACGGCTCGATTCTAAAAATTTGTCGACGTCAGATCCGGAAGTCGACGCACCGCGCCCACTTGTTGCATCCCCAGGAGTTTGTAAATAGAGGAGGAATCTGCCTGTTTTTCCTTTGGTTCGCCCTCTTCTCCGCCTTCACTAACATCTCCGCCAAATACCGAAGACCCGGAACAACGTCCGTCCACTACTAGATTATTTTCCTGTTTTGCCCCTTCGTCTCCCGGCAACGGACAACAACTTCCGGGGTCAGATGTGCGCTGCTCCGTCTCTGTCGCAGATGTAGAAAATCACCGGGAGCGCTTCTCCCTTCATTAAGGAGCTTCTTTCAGACATGAGGAGAGCTGTTTTGGTGGTAGCAGTCTCTCCTCCGTGCTGGTCTGTTTGCTGCTGGGTGTTTTTGGTTTATTTAAACTTGGTAACTTGAACTTAACGTTGGTAAAGCTACTGTTAGCATCTTCGCTAACAGCTTCTTGCGTTGGGATAAGCTGTTACGTTTTGGTTTAGAGTTCATCTTTTTTGTGGTGCAGATCTCCCTTTTATTACATTTAGAGTGTTGTGGGTTTTCGGTTTAGTTAAAAATGTAAGACCACTCGCCTCACGCACATAAGTGACCAAAACAAAGCAGCATGGAGACACTCCATCTTCTACCACCTCTCAGGCAGCAGCCTGCACTCCCAGGTTCTACACGTCACCAGAAAACCAACACAATAAAAGCAGTGTTATACAAAATGGAAGGCCTGTAGTGTTTATTCTTTTACAGTAAGAATTTATCAATTTTTTTGAGGAATTTATTTGAGATTTTCTGGTTTTTGTTAATTGTGCAATAGAAAAATAATCATTAGATTAATTTTCTAAATAGTCATTAGAATAGTCGACTATTCGATAAAATAATCGTCAGAATAATCGTTTTAAAAATAATCGTTTACCCCCAGCCCTAGCTTTGAGTTTATTTTCTAAGTAATCATTAAAGTCGGACTTTTGTTTTTGCAGGCTGGCAACCATTGTTGGCTGTGTGGTAAAAACTGCAACAGTGAGAAGCAGTGGCAGCAGCACATCACCTCAGAGAAACACAAAGAGAGAGTTTTCAACTCCGAGGACGATCAGAACTGCTGGCAGTACCGATTCCCTACTGGCACTTTCAAAGTTTGTGAGAGGTGAGTTTAACGTTGGCTGCAGAACTGTCACTGCGCTGGTTGCCAGTTTGATTCTGGAACTTTTATCATTAATACTGGACCTCTTTTGCTTCAGATTCCTCAAAGGCACGTGCACAGAGGACGACTTGTGTAAGCTGGCACACGGGGAGCATGAGCTCAAAGAGTGGAAGGAGCGTAGGGAATTCCTTTTGATGAAACTTGCCAAAGCCAGAAAAGATCATCTTATAGCACCAAATGACAATGACTTTGGAAAATACAGTTTTCTGCTTAAAGACATTAAATAACATGTTGAAATTATCCATGCTCCCTTGCAAAATGATGCAGTATTTAAACCATTTTGTGTCGGGTCCTTCGTGAGGGCCTGTGCTGAGCCCGGGAAGTAGCCAGATCCCAGCATGATTTAACACAGGACATCCAGGATGGGCCCTCTGATTGGTGGCTGGTTTTCTCTGATCCGAACTACAGAGCGTTATCAATAATAGCAAATATTCAGTGTACCTGAAGCTTTGCTTTGTTCAGTACAACAGCTGAAACTGATGACAAATAGCATGTGTAACCTTGGTCAGAGACATGTTCCAGTTCATAGTTAGCCTAACAATTTATTATTTTTTCCACAGTTTATATGTTAATGACTCTTCCAGTTTTAAGTATGACTTACTTAAACTGAGCTTGGTTGACATTCTTGTTTGAAATCAGTCAACATACGGTAGGTCATTTTCACTTTCCATTTATCTAATAGTGTTACTAGTGTATTGGGCACCCTACCAAATAAAGCTTTGTTTTTTTTTAATCCATTGAAGCTGCCGTGTTTTGTTGAAGTCCAGTTTGAAGCAGAGCAACAGTAGAAGCGTGTTTTCAAAACTTTAATAAAAGTATGTGGAGGTATCGCAAAGAAGAGTGAATCAAACATGAGTCTTTGCCTCTTTTGTGAGCCATCTGAGACCCTGGCTGAACATGAGGAACATTAGGTGTCCTGTCTTCAGAGGTAGCTTTATTTACTGCTGGCAGCAGCTGTGCATTCATGCCAGCATCTGCTGCAGCTCCTCCACCTCCAGCTTCCACATCCTCCTATGAAGGGCAGCAAAGTCGGAGAGATCTGCCATCTTCACAGCACGGATGACTGGTTCCGGGGAGACTGCCTGGACTACACCCATCACCATGACGTATTTGCCTGCAACAGCAACATTAGCAGCTGGTGGCTGAGTTCATATCTGACAACAGCATCAAAGAGACGGAGCTCTCGACATTTACTAATGTGATGTACAGATGGTCAAGCTGCAAATGTCACTGCAGACTGGACATCATAGAATAAGACCCACAATGGTACACTGACCTTGACACAAACACTGTTTTCCTCTGGGGGTGCTGTTGACGCCCTGGACTGTAAACGTTCCGGTCTCATCCATCAGCAGCACGGTGTCTCGGTCCAGCTGCACATCCAGGACGGTCCCCTGCATCCACACCAGTGACACCCGCAGAGAGCGAGCCCTGTCCGCTCTGATGACAAATCCCTCCTCGCTGTCAGCGGCGCCCCGGAGCCCCGCCGCCCTTAGCTGCCCGGACAGCACCTTAACCGGCGGGGGACGCTTCCGGTCAACGACTGTCTTCTCTAGTTTGAACATCATTAAAGGAGTTTCACTTCACGTGACGTTCCACAGCCGAGAAAGCGTCCATTTGTTTCACCCGCCAAACCGGAAGCTGTCACCTGGAGCAACAACTTCCGGTCTAGGATCCTTCAAAGTAAAAGCATCAGATTTGAAGTTTTATCTTTGTACATTTGGTCTTAATACATTTTTCCCTTTCTTTGAAGAAAAGCAGAGAATCCAGATTAGCAAATTCATTCACCAACAGATTGCTAAAATATATATATATATATATATAAAACTTTAGAAAAAAAATATAGATTATATGTATATATATTTTTTCTAAAGTTTTTTTTGTTTCCAATCGGTTTTGACAGCATTTGAAGTTATTTTTGTAATTTTAAAGTAAGACAATTTGGGTCAAAACTCAAGAATAATACAGAGAAACATTTTCCTTCATTTGTGTAAAAGAAAAACTGCAATAAAATGTTTAATGTCTTTTGAGCTGATCTGAATTTATGTTCCGTCTTTCAAGAGATTGAAGATTTACTTGTGAGGTAATACCACATTATATTATATGAGTTATATGTCTATGGGTATAATACTACACCAAGCTTGCTATGAATAGGGGAAAACATAGCTATTACAAAAACAGAAAATGGATCATAACATAAATTGACAAATAAAGTAACTTATATTGGTCAAAACAAGTTTTTTGTTTTTAAATATTAGGATTTGTCTGGAGGAGCCAGTTGAGGTGGCTCGGACATCTGGTTATGATGCCTCCCTGGTGAGATTTTCTGGGAACATCCAACTGGGAGGAGACCTAAAGGAAGACCCAGGACACGCTGGAGGAATCCCCTGGAGGAGCTGGCCCAAGTGGCTTGGGAGAGGGAAGTCTGGTCCTCCCTGCTTAGGCTGCTGCTCCCACGACCCAACCCCAGATAAGTAGATGACAATGGGTTGTTTGTTAATCTGTCATGCTGCACTGGAGATTTAAACTAACACGTGATGCAATTCAGAAAAACTATAATTTATTATAAAAACGACAAGAGTGAAAAGTCAGTTTGGCAAAACCCAACATAACTAATATGGTTTGTAAAAACTTTCGCTCTCTAGTGTTTTGTTGTTCTTTTGTTTAAATCAAAGAGCAGCAGGATCTCAGAAAGTTGTCTATTAAAGCTCCATTTTCTCAGGCGGAACTGCAACACATTCTCTGGTGTTGTAAAATAAAGCTGGTATTTGGGTGATTGATTTTCCAGCTAAACAAATATTGTGAACAAAACCAAAGAGGAAAACCTTGAATGTGATGGTTTACTTCAGAACTCACATTTTGTTCCTTCAAAATATTTAATTTCATTTAATCTAAAATGAAAACTCTTATAAGTAAACTTCTTTCATTAAATAACTTTATTTCTTTAAGAATAACTGAAGAAAAGTGTTAGCAATTTCTGTACATTTTTTATTGTTTTCCCTTGGGTTTGCTGAAAACCTTGAACAACAGGGCTGAGAATGTTACACTGCCACATAGTGCACTTTTCACCTAAAAAGAATTTGATTAGTCCACAGGCATCTGTCAGTTTCCTTCAAAGATATTCCAACAAGTTCCTTCAGCCTCCATGTCATCTCCAGTTGTTTTTTTCCACTGGCTCCTCCTCTCAATCCCAGTTCGTCATGTCAAAAAAGAGGCACATTAGAAATACTGCCATTTTCCAAGGACTACGTCTTTGATTGCATCGACAAACTGTGCAGGCACCCAGTAGACCCAATACTGAGAAGCTTCTGTTGGACCCAACTGAAACGCCTACAAGAGTGGAAAGAAAAACGGTGTTTACATTGATTGGTTTTCTAGATTCAGGTTCAGCTTGTTTAAATGAAATGGTTTGATTTTCATTATAGATAACAGTTTTAACTGAACATCACAAACACACACCAGAACCCAAAAATCGACACATGAATGGTTCTGGGGTGTGCACTTGGTTAGTACTACTAAATAGTTCTGAAGCTGAACCAAAATCCTCAAATTAAATAAAAAGCTACAGAAAAAACATGTGCACGTGATTTTTAGGCCTCCTAAGAATAAAGTGAGCATTTATTTGTTTATTGAAAAAAATCTACTGTGACCTCTAGCATGAATGAGTTGTTTTCCGAGGGAAAAAAATTCTGGCCTTCCTGCTTCAGGAAGTAGATGTTAGCCGGAGGAATGGAGGGCAGAAAATGTCAGCGTTTGGAGTCATACTCATTATTATTCATGATATGCAAACATCAAGCCTCTGATTGGCTAACAGCAACACAACTCTTCCACTGCTTCCATTTGTCCTTTTTTCTTAGGTTAAAAAACAAAAAACAAAGCAACATTTATGTTTTATCTCCACAAATATCTAGCCTGAAGGAGTACTGCCATAATGTGGAGTTGCTAATGCGAACGGTTAGCTTCTACTAGCTGTGGCAGGCTCTGCCGTTCCCCTGGACACTAAATCAACAACAACCTTCCCCGGTCTCAAGTTAAGGTGGTTGAGTCCATGAAAGCTAATTTTACAGCGGGACGGATGGCTGTGAGGCGTCTTCTAACCTGAGTGTTTCCCCGTCTGTTTTCCTTTTGCAGCTAATGCAGGAAAGAGAGGTAGAAGACCCTTTTCATGTTCTGCACACATGCAAAATCGATCGTATGCGCAAAAGAACAAGTATTATGTTTCTCAGTGAACTTCCTCCAGAAGTAAATTGTCAGTTGCAGTGAAATGTGGTGCTTGTGTTGGGTTTGGGGTTCTTCCACCTGGGCCCATATCACCTTTAGGCACTTTGGAAGTGAGTCCTCTAGATTTCCCAGCACCATGCACAGGTGACTATTTACACAGAAATGAGCACTTCCTATATGCTCAAACTGATTCTTCCACCTTCATGTTATAGTGCTATAACCTACTTCCATCACCGTTTTAAGCTTGAACAAAACCTCTAAAATACCTAATTAAAATATAAGACTTTTCATGGATTTCAAGCACCCACAAGAACTCAACATAAAATTGAAATATAACATGAACATTTTGTGGAAGATGCATATTTCATCTCTTAAGACCCTTACAAAGATACTGATGATGACTCATCTGCAGAAAATCACAGCTGAGTGCTAATCAGGTGTTTAAACGCAGAGAGGTCCATAATAATCTCATTGTTGACACCAAAAGCAGAATTCCCACATCATTAACACTAGTTTCATTTTAAATACCATCCATCCATCCATCCAACCATCCATCCACCCACCCACCCACTTGTCCACCCACCCACTTATCCGGAGTCGGGTCGCGGGGGCAGTAGCCTAAGGCGAGAGACCCAGACTTCCCTCTCCCCAGCCACTTGGGCCAGCTCCTCCGGGGGAATCCCAAGGCATTCCCTGGCCAGGTGAGAGACATAGTCCCTCCAACGTGTCCTGGGTCTACCTTTAGGTCTCCTCCCGGTTGGACGTGCCCAGAAAACCTCATCAGGGAGGCGTCCAGGAGGCATCCTGACCAGATGCCCGAGCCACCTCAACTGGCTCATCTCGGTGTGGAGGAGCAGCGGGTCTACTCCGAGCCCCTCCCGAATGACCGAGCTTCTCACCCTATCTCTAAGTGAGAGCCCAGCCACTCTTCGGAGAAAACTCATTTTGGCCGCTTGTATCCGCAATCTCGTTCTTTCGCTCACTGCCCAAAGCTCACGACCATAGGTGAGGGTAGGAACGTAGATCGACCGGTAAATCGAAAGCTTCGCCTTCTGACTCAGCTCTCTCTTCACCACGACAGACCGGTACAACGCCCGCATCACTGCAGACGCAGCACCAATCCGCCTATCGATCTCACACTCCAGTTTTCCCTCACTCGTGAACAAGACCCCGAGATACTTAAACTCCTCCACTTGGGGCAGGACCTCATCCCTGACCCGGAGAAGGCATTCTACCCTTTTCCGAATCAAGACCATGGTCTCAGATTTAGAGGGGCTGATTCTCATTCCAGCTGCTTCACACTCGGCTGCGAACCGCTCCAGCGAAAGCTGAAGATCCTGTTCTGATGAGGCCAACAGGACCACATCATCTGCAAAAAGCACAGACCTGATCCTCGGGCCACCAAAACGGATGCCCTCCACACCTTGACTGTGCCTAGAAATCCTGTCCATAAAGGTTATGAACAGAATCGTGACAAAGGGCAGCCTTGGCAGAGTCCAACTCACTGGGAATGAGCCTGACTTACTGCCGGCAATGCGGACCAAGCTCTGACACCGGTCATGCAGGGACCTAACAGCCCGTATCAGAGGGCCTGGTACCCTATACTCCCGGAGTACCCCCCACAGGACCCTCCGAGGGACGCAGTCAAACGCCTTCTCCAAATCCACAAAACACATGGAGACTGGTTGGGCAAATTCCCACGCACCCTCCAGGATCCCCCTAAGGGTATTGAGCTGGTCTAGTGTTCCACGGCCAGGATGAAAACCACATTGCTCCTCCTGAATCTGAGGTTCAACAATCCGACGGACCCTCCTCTCCAGAACCCCTGAATAGACTCTACCAGGAAGGCTCAGGAGTGTGATCCCCCTGTAGTTGGAACACACCCTGTGGTCCCCCTTTTGCCAGTCCAGTGGGACTGCCCCTGATGTCCGCGAGATATTGCAGAGCCGCGTCAGCCAACACAGCCCCACAACATCCAGAGCCTTAAGGAACTCCGGGCAGATCTAATCCGCCCCTGGAGCCTTGCCACCGAGGAGCTTTTTAACCACCTCAGTGACCTCAGCACCAGAGATTTGAGAGGCCAACCCAAAGTCCCCAGACTCTGCTTCCTCACTGGAAGACATGTCGGTGGGATTGAGGAGGTCTTTGAAGTATTCTGCCCACCGATCCACAACGTCCCGTGTAGAGGTCAGCAGCACACCGTCCCCACTATAGATAGCATTGGTAGCGCAAAGTTCTGTCGGAGGTGGGAATTGAAGCTCCTTCTGACAGGAGACTCTGCCAGACGTTCCCAGCAGACCCTCGCAATACGTTTGGGCCTGCCTGGTCTGACTGGCATCCTCCTCCACCATCTGAGCCAACTCACCACCAGGTAGTGGTCAGTTGACAGCTCCGCCCCTCTCTTCACCCGAGTGTCCAAGACATGCGGCCGCAGGTCAGATGAAACAACAACAAAGTCGATCATCGAGCTGCGGCCTAAGGTATCCTGGTGCCAAGAGCACATACGGACACCTTTATGTCTGAACATGGTGTTCATTATGGACAATCCATGACTGGCACATAAGTCCAATAACAAAACACCACTCGAATTCAGATCAGGGGGGTCGTTTCTCCCAACCACACCTCTCCAGGTCTCACTTTCATTGCCCACGTGAGCCTTAAAGTCCCCCAGCAGAACGAGCGAGTCACTGGAAGGAGCGCTTTTCAGCACCCCCTCCAAGGTCTCCAAAAAGGGTGGGTAATCTGAACTGTAGTTTGGTGCATAAACACAGACCACAGTCAGAACCCGTCCCCCCACACGTAGGCGGAGGGAGGCTACCCTTTCATTCACTGGGGTGAACCCCAATGTACAGGCACCAAGATGGGGGCAACTAGTATGCCCACCCCTGCTCGGCGCCTCTCAGTGGCAGCAACTCCAGAGTGGTAGAAAGTCCAACCTCTCTCAAGGAAACTGGTTCCAGAGCCAGAGCCATGCGTTGAGGTGAGTCTGACTATATCTAGTCGGAACCTCTCAACCTCACACACCAACTCAGGCTCTTTCCCCACCAGAGAGGTGACATTCCATGTGCCAAAAGCCAGCTTCTGTAGCCGAGGATCAGACCGCCAAGGTCCACGCCCTCGACTATCACCCATCACACACTGCACCCGACCCCTTTGGCCCCTCCCACGAGTGGTGAGCCCATGGGAAGGGGGACCCACGTTTCCTCTTCGGGCTGTGCCCGGCCGGGCTCCATGGGTGAAAGCACGGCCATTTGAAATACCCCGACCTGTAAACACTCTGATGCAGCCAGACAGCGAGCAGACTGCTAGCATCACATTTATTTTATTGAGTCTAAATTTAAACCCAGAACAAAGCAGTTGTGACTCAAAAACACAACAATATAATTCAATCTTTCTGCACTGCAGGTGTGACAACATGTGGACTTAGATCTGTTATACAAGTGTGACACAACTTTACTGATCTAGTGAGCAGACTGATCTGTGCTTTGAAACCGGAATAATGCATTTTATCAACCCTAGCTTCAGAGGTATCAAGTGTTCAATCAGACAGCCTAAACAACATTAAGGTCTCCAGTCAGACACGCACCCTTATGGTCACCATCCAACTGAACACAGTATCTAATTGTCTCACAGTTTATAAATAGTTTTACTAGAAAGAATCAGACTTTCTAGTTATCATTTAAGGATGTCGTAACGTTTATCTTTGGCTGTTTTAGTGGTGTAAAACGTTTAAGAGAGACCCTTCTAAAGCCTCGTTCATACCAAGTATGAAACGGATGCGGTACAGTTTCTGTGCGGCCTCAGCACAGATCACAAACCACTGAGTCCAATCAGAGCATTCACACCAGACACTGCGTGTGCCAGACAGGAAGTAAGAAGTAGAACGGGGACGTGCATTTGCTTAATATCAAACTAAAAACCATGTTGCATTACAACTTGCCTAATAATTCTGCACTCCCTGTATTTTTGCTGGCTTTTGTTTTATTATTGATGACACAGAGCTCACAGGGTAAGATGGTTCACGTTATTTTTACAGGTATACTGTAAACTTCATCTCGTCTCTTCAAGAAGGTGAGTGTCCAACTGGTAGCAGCTCGACAGAGGAAACGAAGCTCCAATCACGTTATCTAGGTAGCTCAATTAGAACCAATACAGCTTCAGCCAGACTAACTGGTTTAAAGCAATAGTTTAGTTCACTGATATGCATGAAAACACACTGAGTGTGAATCACAGTCCTCTGAAAACCGGACCGCATCCGTTCTGCACTAGGTGTGAATGAGGCTTGGCTGATTACACAGTCACAAAGAACTACAACTATGATGCAAAATGCAAAGAACAAAAGTGATACTAGCTTGACTTTTACACACAAACTCCAGAGGTTTCAGTTAAAATATATATTTTAGTCATTTATTTAAACCAAAGTCCCTTTTGTTAAATGCATAAAATATACCCGAACTGTACTGATGTGTTCAAATGTCCCAATAAATGTGATGTCACACTGTGTACTCTAAATTAAGTTTTGGCCTCTAACCATTTTAATAAGGATGAGCGAGTACACCACTATCTGTATCTGTATCTGTTCAACCATCTAAATTATCTGTATCTGTACTCGGAGTGGGCGTGGCCTTAACTCGGAAGTGGGTGTAGTTTAACTGGAAGTGGGTGTGGTTTGGATCAATACATTATTTTAAGTCTGATATTGATACAGATTGATCAGAAGTTGCTATGTGTGTTGTTAATTTGAAAATTATTTACAGAGCAGCCTCAGAGTTGAGATTAAATGTTTTTGATCACAATAGTAAAGGAACTATTACAGAACAAGTTTTTCAATAAAATCAGAACAGTAATATTTAAGTGCATGAAGAGAGAGAGAGAGAGAGAGAGAGAGAGAGAGAGAGCGAGAGAGAGCGAGAGAGAGAGAGAGAGAGAGAGAGAGAGAGCAAGAGAGAGAGAGAGAGAGAGAGAGCAAGAGAGAGAGAGAGCGAGAGAGAGCGAGAGAGAGAGAGCGAGAGAGAGCGAGAGAGAGAGAGAGAGAGAGAGAGAGAGCAAGAGAGAGAGAGAGAGAGCGAGAGAGAGCGAGAGAGAGAGAGAGAGCGAGAGAGAGAGAGAGAGAGAGAGAGAGCAAGAGAGAGAGAGAGCGAGAGAGAGAGCGAGAGAGAGAGAGAGCGAGAGAGAGAGCGAGAGAGAGAGAGAGAGAGAGAGAGAGCAAGAGAGAGAGCGAGAGAGAGAGAGAGAGAGAGGGAGCAAGAGAGAGAGAGAGAGCGAGAGAGAGAGAGAGCGAGAGAGAGAGAGAGCGAGAGAGAG
This sequence comes from Nothobranchius furzeri, assembly GCF_043380555.1. NCBI lineage: Eukaryota > Metazoa > Chordata > Actinopteri > Cyprinodontiformes > Nothobranchiidae > Nothobranchius > Nothobranchius furzeri. Next base: position 4,896,105 of record NC_091745.1, on the reverse strand, counting down.
AGAGAGAGAGAGAGAGAGCGAGAGAGACGAGAGAGAGAGAGAGAGAGAGAGAGAGCGAGAGAGAGAGAGAGAGAGAGAGAGAGAGAGAGAGAAAGAGAGAGAGGGGCGAGCTGGAGAAAACCTAGGGAGTCCTGAAGAAACGTGAGCATCAGTGAAGCAAGCACAGAGAGATCCGTTACCGTCTGTGTGTGTGCGTGGATGGGCCGGACGTGGACAGAGCTCCCGGTTGCAGAGTTTTGTGTGTAGGAAGGGGCGGGTGCTCTATGTGACTGGCCAATCACAGAGCGTGAAGACAGTCGGTTACCCAATGAGGATTTTGCTTCAGCACGATTACAGATATTTACGAGTTTTACTCGTTTCATGCTCGTACTCGTCAAAAATGCTTTATCCGTACCGGATACTCGTCTGAAACGAGCATCCGGCTCATCCCTACATTTTAATTTCCTTGGAATAAAAACAGATAAATCTGACGAGCAGCAAGAAAAAGCAGACATTACCATCATGTGATAATCCTCATGGCCTTCGATGGCTTCAGACACTACGTTTTTGATGGAGCCCATGGGAACTTTCTCTGTTCTCTCTGTTGGCGACAAAACACTTCACTGATCTGAATGTTTGTGTTGCAGCAGGTTCAGTAAACATAAAGCTCCACCATCACCTCACCTTTTGTTCCAATCCACAACTGATCTTGCTCCAGTTTGAATGTGAGTCTTACTTTTCCTCCGGATTTGTTGAACATCCCGGATAAAGGCACTGTTGGCAATCGTTCCTGTTGGTGAGACGAGCAGCTGTTGTTCTGTTTGCTATCCACATGGACAACAACGTTTATTTGTTATCCAATGGCCGCGGCTCACCTTTGCTCCTTTAATCGCTGCCATAATGTCATCTGGTTTTCCCTTGTCCAATACTTTTCTGTGTTGCTGTAATCACATTACAGGTTTCAGGGGAACAGAAACACTTGGATATCTGACAGAACTCAAAGAAGAAATCTCACCTTTTGCCTGCATAAAGGCTCCTTTTTGTTTTCTTCAGCTTTAACTTCCTGTTGAATTGCCTCTTTTGGTGTGTTAACAGCTAATACATCATTTATTGTAGATCCTACCACCATTATTTTTGCACCGTTTGTAACCTTTATTTCCCGTAGCGTCTTGTCTTCTGGGAGCAAACCTTTGTACATCACTTTCTGCATTGCTGGTGGAAGACCTAGCAGACCAAAATTAAGCCACTGGGTTTATATTTTTTTACATTAAAAACTGGGGCTGGGCGATATGGTCTAAAATCAATATCACGATGTATTGAGAATTTCACCAAGATAACGATAAATGGACAATAACTACAGGTACTGTATGTGCAGAAACAAAAGTTGTCCACTAGATGGGGCTGTCACGTGTAAAGGGAACGCTGATAACCTACACAACTTTTCATTTTTTAACTCATTCACTGCCAGCCGTTTCCTGATCGCTAAAGCCCTTCGCTGCCAGCTTTTCTCACCGTTTTTACTGTTTTTTTTAAGAGTCACAGAACGTTTCCTGCTAGCATGATGTCGACGCCAAAACAACCAAAACAAAGCGGAGAATCACCTCTTACATCAGGAAGAATCCGCGCGTTTCGAGCGTTATCCGTTCTTTCATAATCCGTTGTTGAATTGTGATCGGCAGAAGTTTTTCCGGTTCGCGCCTCACTTTTTTTTTACAGCAGCGGCCCAAAACGATCTCCTAACACATGGATGTTCTGCTTCCTGATCACGTGACGTGTGACGTACGCGGATGAAGATCGGCTTTAGAGCTGAGATGTTTGTTCTCACAGTGCGGGGGCTCGTTCCGACGCCCACACAGTAAAAATATGCAAATGACAACTTTAGTCATCATTGGCAGTGAATGAGTTACTTATCAGATTTATTGACATGGGCAAAATGATCACAATAACAGTCAGAAATTTCGATAAAGATAAATTTTCGATTTATTGCCCAGCCCTTACCACAACCATTAGAATCATTACTTTGTTTAAACTTTCAGATCACTTACCAGTGAGTGAATGAATCCTCTCTTTTAGTTTGGCTCCGGTGCTATCAACAGGGATTTTCAGATCATATTTATTTTTGTTCCAGATAATCTTCAGATCCACCGTCTCCTGCTGCTCGTCCGTGTTGTCGCCGTTGCTAATACTAGAGTCCTGAGTTGTGGCATTTCCTGCATCTGAGTGAGACGTAGCTTCAGCATCAACTTTCTCAACGTCTTCACCAAGAGGTTCAGCTTCGTTTGGCTTTGCCTCAGTTTCCATTATGACGCCTTCACTTCCTGCAAAAGAATGATATATTTGATGTATTAAACAAACATGCTATGAAATTGCAGTAATGTAAGTATTTCTATATTATTCACCCAATTTCCAGTCTAGCTGCAAAAACAGCCTACATCAGAAAAAAACTGCTTAATGAGTGTTTCACACAGGCTGAAGCTGTAGCTCCATTAAAGGGAGACGAGGCAGTTTTGGCTTGCTTTTAGCACCCCGTAGTGTCCGTTTAATAGAACCGAAAGCAAAACCTATCTCTTCGCTGTGCGTTCATCTTTCTAACATTTTAATCTGAAAGCTGAAATGTCTCCCCAGCCTTCATTAGTGTCTACAAGAGTGGTTCATCACTAACTTAGACCGATCAGCTGTGTTCATGATCTAAAACATGCAGGAAACCTGCTCCATTTTTTCTAAGTTCAACAGACTGGACCAGCACTGTGAAGTTTCAAATGTGATATTCTGGCCACAGAGAGCGGTGGGGGTCTGAGTGACACGTCAATAACCCTGAAAAGGGTCGTTTTAGCACATACTGGCTCAAGAAAAGGATTTAAAATTATAAAAAAAAGTTGCAAAGTATCCTTTTAACTGGTGTCTGTGGATTTTAATGGTCAATTCTGACTTTTTTGCGGAGATCCAATTTTTTTGTGACGTTATCACATTATAATTTATATGCAATTTGCCATCAGTCTCCAGTATGAATAGCCTGTGGCTCTGAAGTGACCTGGATGCACAGAAGAAGTTGTGACATCACATGCAGACAGCTGTGTTTATGGAGGTACACTGTCGATCAGATTTGTGATATCTGTAACAAATGATGAAAATGTGAGATCAAAAACAAAGACATTGATCTGGGTTGGATTTGAAAAATGACCATCCGCAGATGCAAAAAGTGACAAAACATTCACAATCCTACTAAACTGATCTATTTCCATAAGATGTCTGGTGTTAGTGGGCCACAGAGCAAGTGAGTGATGTTCTCTTAAAAAATAACAGAACGTTGTGTCTGTCTAGCAACTAAAGATGATTGTTATCAACCATAAATGTTTTTTAAAATATAACAGTTTGTCTCTAAAATTGAAAGTTTCCTTAATATATATAATAAGTTCAAATGATATATATTTGTTTCCACTAATCCAGCACAGAAAATTAATTTATACAAATCAGAAGACAGCTAATAGTGTCTGTTTATGTTAGATTACCACCTAAGAGAGCCAGCTGTCTCTAAAATATTATATCTGTGTCCCTCTGTGGTTGCCACAATGCTTTTCAGTAAACTGTTCAAAAGTGAAAAGTAACGAGGTCTGGATTCATTTGTAATCTTTTATCCAGCTTTCTTTCTGAGATCTTCCAGTTCTTCCCACCGATGGTAATTTATTTATTTATTCAAACTACCGAGTGAGTTCAGTTCGGACGCATTTTGAATAAAATCAAACCACGGCTATAAAAAAAAACCCACAAGACTTTTATTTGTTTTAACTACACCAACAACGATTTTAACGTAACAGAAACTGGTTACGTTAGCGTCAGTAACTACAAGCTACCCTTTTGTTATTATTTATGACGACATATCAATATCCCGGTAAACCTTACATTTCTAAATCCATAACCAATAGTTATTAAACCTGTAAACATCCATCTCAACGCTCCGCTCGTGTCGGTAAATGTTTCTGGTGTTAGCCATTCGTGTTACCGTTCGCTAGCTAGAAACACGAGTGGTAAACATTTAAAGAAAAAGCGTTGCGTACAGACGGAATTCATACCGCACTCTAGTGAAAACGGCACATGTTTACGAATCTATCAGAGGCAGGAGCGATTTCATTAACAGAGCCCGAGGTTAGACTAGAAATATTGAGAGGATTTTACAGAATTTTCTCAATACCCACCATCCTGGGTCGCCATGATGATTGTGTACAATCCTTAGGTTGTGGCAAAGAGAATACAGGAAGCGGGATAGAGTTTAAGCAGGAAGCAAACGTCGAGAAAAACTTAACTGTCACACAAAAAGAAACACAGAAAGTTTTTAGAATATGACAATTACGCAGAAACAGCTTCCCACACAAAGTAAAACATTTGCGGTGTTAGTAATTTGATGTTAGGAAAAGCGTTCGAGGCTAAGGGGAAAACCGGTTTGCTGAAAATAAAATACTGTTTGGTTTCTTATCAGTTTAATCTTTACTGCATGAAGCTATTTCGTGTAATACATCCTGAAAACATTTTAGTTCGAACAACAGAAAACATAAAATAACATTTTGTAACCACCTTTAGGACTTTCCCAAAACGGAAGTGACCGGCGGGTATCTATCTTGACAAAAGTAACTCTTTGTTGTTGTCGTGTCATAATCTCAATAAAGTTTTTCCTCATAATTTGTATGCTGTATGGAGTTCAAATAAAAAGATAAAAACAGTGTATTTTGCTGACGGTTATATTGTTATACTGAAAAATAAATCCCAAAACAAACTGATCGTATGTAACAGGCTATGATTTAATGAACACAGCAGGCCACATATTTTATGTAAAGTAAGTCTAAGAACAATTTACGTTTTTATCTGTTTGTCAGTGATCTTACCAGAATTATTATTATTATTATTATTA